>NW_017686932.1:0-655 GCF_001879085.1 Nicotiana attenuata | reverse complement strand
CCCAAAGACATGTTAGTGATTGCGACTCACGCTTACTAGCACTTTGGTACCCAACTCCTTCAGTGCCTGGGTCAAAATTGAGTCACAACTCAAGTGTTCATTCGCAATCTGATGGCCAGACGGAGCGGTTCAATGGTATGTTGGAGGAATATCTCCGCCACTTTGTAATCGAATCGCAGATGAATTGGGTGAAGCTTCTGGATGCTGCTCAACTATGTTTCAATTCACAAAAGAGCTCTAGTACAAACAAAAGCGCTTTTGAAATTATTACCGGACAGCAACTGCTACTCCCACACACTGTGAATGCACCAAACATGGCTAAATCTGTTCAAGCTGCTAGCTTCTCAAAAGAGTGGAAGCGGAATTTGGAGATAGTGCGGAGCTATCTTGTCAAAGCTCAAAAGCAGATGAAGAGGCCTGTTGATTAGAATCGTCGCTTTGTTAAATATCAAGTAGGAGACAAAGTGATGGTCAAAATCCCAAAGCGGTACTTATTTGCGGGGGTCCATAACCCTCGCCTATTGCAAAAATACATTGCACCCTTGTCCATTGAAAGGCGCATTGGGAAAGTTCCATACCGGGTGGATACCCCAGCTTGGTGGAAAATTCATCATGTCTTCCATGTCAGTCTCCTGAAACCTTTTCGGGAAGACAC
>NW_017686931.1:5065-6201 GCF_001879085.1 Nicotiana attenuata | reverse complement strand
TCAGCCTGTCTTGATCCAGCTCATGTCTCACGAGCACAGCAGCAGCATGTCGGCGACCAGTCTGAGGTCCCGGCTACTACAGAGGATCCAGGGACGACAGGAGACCCCACGCATGTGGACTAGGCTTGAGGGGCCTCTCTATATTCCTTTTACTATGTTTTTGAGCTATCGTTGGTAGTTGGCATTGGGGACAATGCCAGCTTTTATTCGTGGGGGTGTGCCCTACCATTTTGATTCTGATACATTGGATGACTGTATATATTTATTTCATTTCTAGTCTATGTTTTGGATTGTCTTGGATTTTTAAATAGTTGGCCTGTATATAACTTTTAACTTTGGCTACTTTTAGACTCTTATGTATATATTCATCCCGTTGTATATTCTACTCCCCATTGTACATATTCATTTGGTTTTTCTATTTTCGTTCAAATTTTTTGTTTTCAGCCTAGTAGTGAGGCTCGTAGCCTTTTGTTTCGGTTTTAGTATTTTCAATAAGCCCTTGGTTTTCTTAATGCCACGGTTCTTTCCAAGGGTACTGTGTTGTGCGAACCGGGTGGCTCTTCCCAATGATAGATGGCGTGACAACCTTATTAAGGGTTTGAGTCCGTTTTTGATTTTTCTTCTTTTGATTTTCAAAATTTTGTAGTTAAGAGGACCTCAGGCAAGCTTCACTTGGGCCTAACACATTTGCCTTTGATCCCATGGTCAAAGACATAATGTTGTGTTTAGGATGGTGAAAATTGTGTCCTTGAGACTCTTGTGTTGATCAAACAATCATCATATGGTCGTGTGGGGCCATTGTGCGCTTGAATATGAACTAAGGTCGTTGTGGGCTCTCAACTCGATATCTTTAGCAAACCTTGAGTGTGTGTGTGGTGAGAAGTTGAATTATGAGTCTAAGCTCCAAGCCAGCAGTCTAGAACTTGCCCTGAATGTTTGTTGAGGCGAAATCATAGGCGAAACTTGACTTGAGAAGTGAATATAGGCCCTCCTTGATCCGAACTTCCAAATTTGAACAATTTCCATAACCTACCAATGAAATGATCCCTAGTTCAACCCTTTTGAGCCTTAACCTTCTTCTTTCATGAACCAAAGCTACAAGCCTATACCCGTTCTCAATGAGACCCTCTCTTGGC
>NW_017686931.1:0-1010 GCF_001879085.1 Nicotiana attenuata | reverse complement strand
ATTTCAAGTCCGTTTCTTACCAAATATCACAGACTCGACTTACACCACATATAAGACCTGTACCGGGCTCCGGAACTAAAATACGGGCCCGATACCATCAAATTTTAAACACATTTCATTTCCAAAAACTCATAATTATTCCAGAAAATAATTTTCTATAAAAATTCATTTCTCGGGCTTGGGACCTCGGAATTTGATTCCGGGCATACGCCCAAGTCCCATATTTTCCTACCGGGTCCGGGTCCGTTTACCCAAAATATTGACCGAAGTTAACTTAAATTCATTTTAAAGTCCAAATTCGTTATTTTTCACAGATTTTCACATAACGACTTTCCGGCTACGCGCCTGGACTGCGCACGCAAATCGAGGTGATGCAGAAAGAAGTTTTTAAGGCCTCAGAACACAGAATTTATTTCTAAAACAAGTGATGACCCTTTTGGGTCATCACATAACCATATTCAACCCGTTTTTAAAAAGTCCATTATCCAACCCATTTTTAATGGATAATATGAGTAAATAATTATTTTCTTTTATCCATTTTGCCACTACTAATTTGACCTATCATACTGGATCTAATAGTGCAATTGAGGGAAAGAGACCTTTTGTTTTTTTCTGAATTTGAGAAGATGGGTTAATGGATGCTAGCAGCTCTAACATCTCCGTATTTCTCTCAGTTTCCAGGGAGCCCTGGCAATAAGAGAACGACAAAAAACATGATTGACAGATAATACAGTATGAGACTATGAGACTATTAGTTGCGACTTAAGTTGTAAAAACACCTAGTGGGTTTTGGCCCCAAACATATTGATGGTGCCTACGTGCCTAAGGGTTCCTATCAGTACTCCTCTAAATGTGGGCTCCTTCTTGTTTCCATTCTCTACCGACTACATACTACTTTGTTAGTGGCGGAGTCAGAATTTTCACTAACAAAGTCAAAAATAAATAAAAATTCACGAAGAAATCAAGCAAAGTCAATATATATATATATTGACTTTGCTTGATTTCTTCGT
>NW_017686930.1:4492-6201 GCF_001879085.1 Nicotiana attenuata | reverse complement strand
CTGATTACGAATCAAGAAGCCTTTATCAACAAGAGTGAGTTCTTCCTTTCGTGAAATTAGGAAAATAAAACGAATTTCTTCTTCTTGTCTTAGGTATATAATTTGAAATTCAAATATAGATAATAGAGTTTTGTATCTTTCTCTATCTCCCGAAAAACCATTTTAGCTAAAAATTCATGTTGGGTCGGATTCGAACGAATCTTTCGATAATCTGTAAGAAACTCTTTATCTATTTTTAGAAAATTAGAAGACAAGAACAAAAGACAAAGAAATGAAGAAAAATAATAAAGTTTATTATGATACTGGTGGATTCAGTGGTACTCATCATGGGGGCCAGTTTTAGCATGGCAGAGGCTGCTCATTTAGGCATGCTCAGTCAGCTCGCCCAGGTTATCGTGGGGCATCATCAGGCCATGGTTCTCACAATTCTCATCAGGGTCATTCCTCACTCAGTGCCCTTCCA
Source organism: Nicotiana attenuata (assembly GCF_001879085.1). NCBI lineage: Eukaryota > Viridiplantae > Streptophyta > Magnoliopsida > Solanales > Solanaceae > Nicotiana > Nicotiana attenuata. Next base: position 5,738 of record NW_017686930.1, on the reverse strand, counting down.
GCCCAGAGTTCGTCCCGTGCTCCATCAGTTCAAGGCTCTTCTATACAGGTTCTTCAGCTAGTCATCCCGGTGTTAGGGGTTCCCTTCAGTCCCCCGTCTCCAGCACCAGGGACGTTGTTATGAGTGTGGGGAGTTGGGGCATATGTGGAGGCAGTGTTCTCGGTCATCATGGGGGGTTCATCTCAGGCAGAGGATTCAGGCCCCTGACTTCAGCACTAGTTACTTCACCACCCGCCTAACCACTAGGGGTGGGGGACAGTCAGCTATGGGTCACCCCAGAGGGGGAGGTCGATCAGGTGGTGGTCAGGCCATTTTCTATGCACTCCCAACTAGACCCGATGCTATTGCATCAGATGCTGTGATTACAAGTATTGTCTCAGTCTGCCACAGAGATGCCTCTGTGTTATTTGATCCTGGTTCCACTTTTTCATGTGTCATCATATTTTGCTCGTTATTTGGATACGCCCCGTGAGTCTCTTGTTTCGTCTATTCGTGTATCTACTCCGGTGGGCTATACTATTGTCGTAGACCGTGTATACCGATCGTGTGTGGTGGCTATTGGGGGTCTGGAGACCCGAGTGGACCTTCTGTTACTTTGATGGTAGATTTTGATGTGATTTTGGGCATGGATTGGTTATCCTCATGCCGTGCTATTCTGGGCTGTCATGCTAAGACAGTGATGTTGGCGATGCCGGGTGTGCCACGGATTGAGTGGCGAGGTTCGACTGATTTTGTTCCCAGTAGGGTGATTTTATTTCTAAAGGCCCAGCGGATGGTTGGGAAGGGGTGCCTTTCATACTTAACCTTTGTGAGGGATTTCCATGCAGAGAATCCTACCATTGATTCTGTTCCAGTAGTGAGGGATTTTCTCGATGTGTTTCCTGCAAACCTGCCGGGCATGCCACGGACAGGGATATTGATTTTGGTATTGATTTGGTGCCGGACACTCAGCCTATTTCTATTCCTTTATATCGTATGGCACTAGTGGAGTTGAAGGAGTAGCTTCAGGAACTCCTTGATAAGGGGTTCATCGGCCTAGTGTGTCGCCGTGGGTGCGCCTGTTCAATTCGTGAAGAAGAAGGATGGAACTATGAGGATGTGCATTGATTACAGGCAGTTGAACAAGGTCATAATAAAAACAAGTATCCTTTGCCTCGCATTGATGATTGTTTGACCAGCTTCAGGGAGAGAGGGTGTTCTCCAAGATTGATCTCTGTTTAGGGTATCACCAACTGAAGATCAGGGA
>NW_017686930.1:0-1345 GCF_001879085.1 Nicotiana attenuata | reverse complement strand
GTAGGTTTGGATTCCAGTGAATCGCGAACGCGTGAGAGGAGTCGCGTTCGTGTAGGGTAATCGGAGCAGCTGGGATCCCAGAAGTTTTGTGCTTCGCGTTCGCGAAGGTGAGGTCGCATTCGTGAAGGCCTAGACGGTTGAAGCATCGCGTTCGCGTGGAGTATGTCGCGTTCGCGAAGGAGGAATAATTGGTCCGTCGATTTTTGTGCTCCGCGATCGCGATGAAGGAAATTTAAATCCCTGGGCAGAATGTTTAAATAGCCATCTTCGCGAATTTTAGGCCATTTCTCACCATTGTTGGCCGGGTTTGAAGCTTTTTGACAGGGATTGAAGAGGCAATCGAAGGGAAACACTTGGAGGTATGATTTTTGAACTCAATACTCGATTCAATGGCATTATTTCTCTGATTGGGCTTGAATGTAATGGAAAATAAGGGTTAAATTTGGGGAATTAGGGCTTGATATTGGAGAGTGTAAATTGGGAATTTGAGGGGCCATTTGGGGTCCGATTTTGATGTTCTTGATATGTATAGACTCGTGGGAGGATAAGGATTCTAGTAATGTGATTTTTATCGAAATCCGAGACGTGGGCCTGGGGGTCGGGTTTGGCCAATTTCGGGTTTTATAGAAAATTTGGTTATTTTTGTGTGGGCTTTGTTCCTTTATCCTATTTTGATGTTATGATTCTTATTTTGGATAGATTCGGGGCGAGTTATGGCCGATTCGAGAGGCAAAGGCATCGTGGGCTAGAGTTTGGACTGGATTGAGGTAAATAATGATTGTAAATGTTGTCCTGAGGGTATGAAACCCCGGATTTCACATCGTTGTGCTATTTTGAGGTGACGCACACGCTAGATGACGAGCGTGGGGACATGCACCGTTGGGGATTGTGACTTGGTCCATCCCGTACGACTATTAAGTCACGTATTTAATTGGAATTGTTTGATATTATTATATTTTGGAAAGTATCACTATGTTTGGGGCTGAATGCCGTGTTTGGGGCCTTGTGCTGTTTGGACCCTTAGTGGCTTTTTACTACTGTTACCTCACTGTTTTGATGATATTTACACTCAGTCATGTTATACTTTCACTGATTTCATAACTTGGATTTTATTTACTCCTTTTGAATTTATAAATGATATTTTGTAGCCGAGCACCTATTTACTGTTAGCTCGAGGGGCTTGAGTGGGTTCGGACTGTGAGTGAGGCCAAGGGCCTGTGTTGTGAGGATATTATGGGGTCGGGCGTGCGCGCCGCACAGGTTGTACTAATTTGTGATATATGAGAGGCCGGGGGCCGTTGATTTGTTATGCCATGAGATGGCTTATGTTAGCGTCTGGGTCTGT
>NW_017686929.1:5465-6202 GCF_001879085.1 Nicotiana attenuata | reverse complement strand
AGGCAAAGTTGCCGTCCAAATTAACCAATCAGAATTGGTTGTTGCAAGTTGCAAGATGGGCAACGCCCAAAATCAATTCCAAAACCAATTCTTCAAATTGGTTTTACAACTTGTTCTGCAGCGCCCACCATTGCCTTCCCTTTCTCCAATCATATCTTTTTCCCTTTTTTTTCTTTTTTCTTTTATTTAATATGGGCCCCACACAATAAAGGCATGTCGGGTCGCCAAGGCATGTCTTGATGCTCGGCTTTGACTTGCTGGCAATTTAAACATTTAGCCACATGATCTGCTACTTGTTTCTTCATGCCTTTCCACCAATACAATTCTTTCAAATCTAGATACATTTTGGTAGCACCTGGGTGGATAGAGTACCTCGAACTGTGAGCTTCCTCCATTATGGCCTTCCTAAGACCATCTACATCAGGCACACATAACCGATCATTCAACTTCAAAACTCTGTCACTTCCTAGAGTGAAAGCGGTGATTTCTTTGCTTCTGACTCCTTCTTTTAATTTCACTAAGTACGGATCTTCATCTTGCTTAGCCTTAACATGCGCAACAAGGGAGGATTGCACTAAGGCATAAGCAGTTATATTTCCTTCTTCAGTCTCATCCAATCTAATTCCATCATTTGCTAGTTTTTGAATTTCTCGACCCAAAGATCGCCTTTGTACTGCAAGATGGGCCAAGACACCCATTGACTTCCTACTAAGTGCATCTGCTACCACATTAGCTTT
>NW_017686929.1:0-683 GCF_001879085.1 Nicotiana attenuata | reverse complement strand
ACTCTTTATTTAAAACACCTCACTATAATATTACTCCCACTCACTATTTATCTCACAGACTACAATCTGTGGATTACTCTCTCTAACTCTCTGTTGCTTCTCTCGATTTGGTGTATTTAAAACTGAAACGGAACACTTCCTTTTATAGGCAAAGTTGCCGTCCAAATTAACCAATCAGAATTGGTTGTTGCAAGTTGCAAGATGGGCAACGCCCAAAATCAATTCCAAAACCAATTCTTCAAATTGGTTTTACAACTTGTTCTGCAGCGCCCACCATTGCCTTCCCTTTCTCCAATCATATCTTTTTCCCTTTTTTTCTTTTTCTTTTATTTAATATGGGCCCCACAAATCTCTCCCTTAATTTTGATTTTTCTTCATTCCAAGTCTTGATCTCAATCTCTGAAAATCTTCAAATTTGAGAGGCTTGGTAAAAATATCTGCAACTTGATCATGAGATTTCACATACTTGAGCTCGACTTCCTTCTTGGCAATGCTTTCTCTAATGAAGTGATACCTTGTATCAATATGCTTGCTTCAATCATGATACACTGGATTCTTCGCGAGTGCTTGTGCGGATTTGTTGTCAATACAAATCTCTGTAGCTTCAATTTGTGGCAAATTGAGCTCCTTCAATAATCTTCTCAGCCAAATAGCATGACACATACAAGATGTTGCTGCTATAT
>NW_017686928.1:5717-6202 GCF_001879085.1 Nicotiana attenuata | reverse complement strand
ATAAAAGCCTCCATTTATCCTTTCCATCTACGTATATTCTTTTGTTCCTTTTCTCTTTAGTTTTGTTTTTCTTTTTACCTTCCTTTATGGTAAGTAAAGCAGCAATTAGAGGCTTCTTTTACCAGCATCTCATACTTTAAGAAAAGAGTATTTATCGAAGAGAAAATGCATAAAGACCACATTCAACTTGTCCTGGAAAATTATTTACATACCTAAACTTTACAGGTGTCCTAACACCCCACTATTGTTAAAACAATTGTATTTATTTATTCCCTCCTAAGCCCTAGCCCAATTATAATAACTTGAGTGGGAAACACGCGCTTTTATTATGAAGCCACGTAATTAAATTGTTCGGTAAATAAACGTAACAGCCTTCAAAGATTCTCATTCACCCCGTTAACCCCTTTACGTAAAAATTACCCAAACTTGAAGAACCCTAACTGCCACCTTCAAAGATTCGATGGTGAAAGGAATTATTTTGAATT
>NW_017686928.1:0-2931 GCF_001879085.1 Nicotiana attenuata | reverse complement strand
ATAATACACATCCCCAATATAATGAACCAAAGTACATTTTCCCTAGCCTTGGACTTAGCCAATTTACTCTTCCACTTCTTTTCCTTCTCTTTCATCTTCTCCATATCAACTTGCAATTTCACCAATTGAGCCTCAATCTTCTTCATCTTGTCCCCTTCTATGGTGTTTTCAACCTTTAAAGTTGCCCTCGGCTTGGCAAGATTTTTAAAGCCTTCTAATGCATTCTCAAGTTCACCCATTTTGTCAAGCAATTTTGGAATAACAAATTTGGACCTAGGATCAATTTCGGAATCCTTCCAAACTCAAAAATCACAAGATCGTGGACCCTAAGATGAATAACAAAAGAAAACTAATCAATGATAATTTTCACAACTCAATTATTGAAAGAATTTTCACTATCATTTACCCCATAGTATGGACAAACCCAATATCTTCTTCCTGGGTTCCGAGGGGTCCAAGCTGTTAACAAAGGCAGCACATAGCCATGGTTGCATCGAATTTCTCCACTTGACTCATTTTCTTCCTCTTCCGTGCAAAGCCTTGTCAAACTAAGCCTTTTGAAGGCATTGCAACAACTACAACACAAACAGACAATATCAAAGTCAGATATTTTGCATTTGCTTTCAAAGATCAGATAATTGGATTTTAGGAGAAGACATAACAATAATAAAAGAAAGAAATTAGGGTTCTTAAGAAGGAGAAAGCTTAACCTTTGCCTTCAAAGATTAAAACTTCAAAGGGCAATTTGATGGAATTTCGGCAGAAATTAGAAGAAGAAGAAGAAGAAGAAATTAGGGTTCTTCAATTGGGTTTGGTAAAATATTGGGGAAGAAGGGATTTTACCGTTGGTTGGGGGTTATAATAACGTTAAAAATTTATTTTTTTCTTTTTTTTTGGGTTTTTTCAACGATTAAAAGAGAGCAAGGACGCGCTCAATTCGGTTGTCTAAGACGCGCGGTTGGCCAGGGCTTAGGAGGGAGTAAATAAATACAATTGTTTTAACAATAGTGGGGTGTTAGGACACCCGCAAAGTTTAGGTGTGTAAATGATTTTTCAGAACAAGTTGAATGAGGTCTTTATGGAATCCAAATTCTTTATTTTTCCCGTTGATTAGTCTAAACGCTTTTCGAATGAGGTCACTATATTAAACTATTCCGCGTTTTCCTTTGAAAATGTTATTAAAAATTAAAATACTTTAGAAAATCTTTTTCTCAATTACTTTTGCTATTCAGTTTAAGTATAAAGGTAAATGACAGATGATAATCATACAAGGTACAAGGTGTATGATACGTGCGGAAAAGGAACTTCCATGATTTTTGAGCTAAAGTTAGTAGCAATATTCAAGTGTTAATTGAAACAAGTGATACGGAATCAAAATTGAAGTGTTTATAGAAGAAAAAAAATTCGCCCACAAGTGGAAGAAGTCATATTTTTCTCTTCTTAGCGAAAAATATTCTCCTCCTATTGCTAATTACTGGGTATAAAGTATAAACTGAACCAGGGAGAATAATTCTTTATGCTACAGAAGACAAATTAGCTCTAATGTTCCTTCACTCTTAAATTATGCATAAGAGAATTCAAATTCCGATATTAGCTCCAATCTTTACATGCAGTACTCATTGGTTGAATGGATAAGAGGATATGGACTTCAGGTGCTTATAAATAGAGGCTAATTCTATAAGCAATGATACCCAACAAACTGAAACAAAAAGTTGTCTGTAGTATAGTATCTATCAGCGATTCAATGAATTTTGGTTACACAGGAAAAGTTTGCGGACAGAGAGGTTTTTCCAGATACAAAACTTGAGCAGAATAAAAACAACAACTTTGTATGCAACAGCCATAAGAAACAACACCAGTAAATTTTTCCACTTAGCGTTCTTGTCATCAGATATCTCATAGATATTTTCCAGAGCCTCATAACCAGATATGTTTCTCACCTGCCCAACAGCAAAAGAAGTTCCGACGTACTCGTTCTCCAACAGTCCCTGGTACAAAGAAAACTTTTAACCTTACTCAGAGAGATAATTAGTGATCAAGAATATACACTTAATGAATTCAAGCAAATTCTCAAACTTGCCTGGATAGAGTAAGTATAAAATGCAATATAAGACATGGGGTACATCCATACTGGTCCAGGCAAAGCACTTCTGATTCTAAAAAAACCAGCGGAAAGCATCATTATCACCTGAAACACAAGAGATGATAGCCGTTTAATGAAAAAGTTAGGTCTCAACTCAACAGGAAATGGTATTAAATAGCATTCCGACAAAAAGAATCCTGTCTAATACTAGCATTGCAAACATTTCAGATGCCTAACTTCCTCGATTCCCCTTTTCAGCAAATTGACCCAATGACAAAGTAGAAGAACACAGCCACCAACATCACCGCCTATTTTCTAATCAATAGAATATGACAATATTACACCAAAAGGAAACACAACGAACCTATTGTCAACTTCATCAATGATTTAAGGCAGAACTTACATGTATGGACACAAAACTTAAGATGGTCCAGAAGATATTTTGCCAAATGGAAGCAACAAGCAGTAGCAACCCCTCATTTACCAATAGACACGCAAAGAAATTCAGCACAAAGTACATCAGCAAGCTGAACTCATTCCGCAGCCCAATAAGAAAATAGAAGACCAGACTTGACGAGATGGAGATAAGAAACAAGAAAGGGATGCTGGCAAAAAGCTGCCCAAGTAGGAAAACAAATGCCCCGGAATGCTGGTTTGATTCTTCACAGGTGTATATCTGCAAGTCATCAAGATGTTTGATTAGGGTTTTTCTTTTAACTGGTACGAGGTATACTAACAACTAGCCCATTATCAGGGTCAAATACAAACCGAACTTTCTAAAAAGCAAGGAAGAGTTAATCGGAAACAATGACAAATTGAAATGTTAACTGGTATGAAGAGACGACTCA
>NW_017686927.1:5157-6203 GCF_001879085.1 Nicotiana attenuata | reverse complement strand
GTGTCAAGAAGCTTTTGATAAAATCAAACAATATCTGTCAAATACCGCCGGTGTTGGTTTCCACTCGATACCAGGTAAGACCTTTATTTTTGTAACTGACAGTCTTGGAAAATTCGTTTCGGTTGTGTACCTGGGGAAACATGATGTGACTGGGAAGAGAGAGCAAGCCATATATTATCTTGAGCAAGAAGTTCACCACGTTATCAAGCTTAAATACACTTTGTTAGAAAGAATTTGTTGCGCCCTAACTTGGTTCGACCCAGAAGCTCAGACATTATCTGCTGGCTTACACAACATATCTTATAACCAAGATGGATCCTTTGAAAGTACATATTGCAGAAGCCAAATGCCCACTATAAGGTTAGAAAAATGGCAGATCCTGCTCACCGAGTTTGACATTGTCTAATGTCACTCGCACACCGATGAAATCCCAAGCCTTGGCGGATCATCTAGATGAGAACCCGGTCGATGATGAATACCAACCCCTAAGCACTTTCCAGAAGAGGAAGTAAATTCAGTTGAAGTAGTTCCAGAGAACACCAATGCTTGGAAAATGTTCTTTGATGGAGCCGTAAATGCAAAAGGTGTCAGGATCGGAGCAATATGGATTTCCCTTACAGGTCAGCATTATCCAGCCACAGCCTGGCTTTGGTTGTTCTGTACAAACAACACCGGCGCATATGAAGCCTGCATTATGGGCATGAATATGGCAGTCGATCTGGATGTAGAGGAATTATTAATCATGGGGGATTCTGATTTAATCATTTGGCAAGCCCAAGTTGAATGGGAAACTCGAGACATCAAACTCATTCCATAAAGGCAACACGTGGAAGATCTCAGCAAATGGTTCAAGTCCGTCGAGTTCAGGTATATTCCTCGATTCCACAATGAGCTAGCTGATGCACTAGCTACTTTGGCCTCAATGCTGCTGTACCCGGGTAATATCCATATTGACCCATTGGAAATCCTAATTCGATAAAGGCATGGGTATGTACAGTCGACTAAATTAAAGTGGACGACGAGTAGTTCGTTACGACGACCTAGTT
>NW_017686927.1:0-880 GCF_001879085.1 Nicotiana attenuata | reverse complement strand
TTAGGGATAGGTATGTTCGAAGTTCAAATTTAACTTACGAACGAACGACAACGAAGACCATGTGTGAGATCGTGAAGAGTTTCTTGAGTCGTTTACGCAGGATGACGTTGAAAGTTGCACCAGCTAAATGTGCATTTGAACGTTCGTCTAGGAAACTTCGTGGGTTTAGTGGTCAGTCTAAGGGGTATCGAGTTAGATCCAACAAAGATAAAGTCTATTCGGGATTTGCCACCTCTGAAGAGCAAGAAAGAGGTCATAAGTCTGCTAGGAAGATTGAATTACATCAGCAGATTCATTGCTCAGCTTACTACCACATGTGAGCCCATATTTAAGCTGTTAAAGAAAGACGTGGCAATCAGATGGACAGATGAGTGTCAAGAAGCTTTTGATAAAATCAAACAATATCTGTCAAATCCGCCGGTGTTGGTTCCACTCGATCCAGGAAGACCTTTATTTTTGTAACTGACAGTCTTGGAAAATTCTTTCGGTTGTGTCCTGGGGAAACATGATGTGACTGGGAAGAGAGAGCAAGCCATATATTATCTGAGCAAGAAGTTCACCAGTTATCAAGCTAAATACACTTTGTTAGAAAGAATTTGTTGCGCCCTAACTTGGTTCGCCCAGAAGCTCAGACATTATCTGCTGGCTTACACAACATATCTTATAACCAAGATGGATCCTTTGAAGTACATATTGCAGAAGCCAATGCCCACTATAAGGTTAGAAAAATGGCAGATCCTGCTCACCGAGTTTGACATTGTCTATGTCACTCGCACACCGATGAAATCCCAAGCCTTGGCGGATCATCTAGATGAGAACCCGGTCGATGATGAATACCAACCCCTAAGCACTTTCCAGAAGAGGAAGTAAATTCAGTTGA
>NW_017686926.1:5302-6203 GCF_001879085.1 Nicotiana attenuata | reverse complement strand
ACATAGTATCGTTTCACTGCGTCTGAATTGATTGGCTTCGGCCAGACTTCTCCGTCCATTTATGCAAGGATAAGGGCTCCTCCAGTTAGAACCCGGTGAGCCATGTACGGACCTTGCCAGTTGGGAGAGAATTTCCCCCTGGCTTCATCTTGATGCGGGAATATCTTCTTCAGCACCAGCTGCCCCGGTGAAAACTTCCTTGGCTTGACTCTTTTGTTGAAGGCTCTGGACATTCTGTTTTGATACAACTGACCGTGGCAAACTACATTCATCCTTTTCCCATCTATAAGGGCTAACTGCTCGTAGCGACCTTTTACCCATTCTGCGTCGTCCAACTCTGCTTCTTGTATGATCCTTAAGGAGGGAATCTCTACCTCGGCGGGGATGACCGCCTGTGAGCATGTGATTTTTGCCTTGCACGAATTACTCCTACAGATTTCTTTAATTTATGATTTTTTCTTTTAATTGTTTAATTTGTAAGAATTAATTGCACAATTTTCGTGTTTATTTGCATTTTTACCGTGAGCATTTTAGTTGACATAATTCATAGAAAATAGTACAAAAATTCGCATTGCATTTGCATTTAGGAATTTATCTTATTAATTAGTAATTAGGATTTCACAAATATATATAAAATCACAAAAAATGAGTTATTTTTGCTTTGTTTAATTTGTAACTTTGATTTTGGTTAGATTTCTTTTAAATTTGGTATTTAATTAATTTTATCAATTATTAAACAGATTGGGTAGGTTAATTTAGTTTTAGAATTAATTTAGATTTTTAAGCTTTAATTTGAAAAGAAAAAGAAAACAAAAATCAAAAGAAATTAGAGTCTTTTACTTTAAAAGGTACCCAAACTAGTTGGGTCCGAGTCTCTGATCTAACTCCCCACGGCCCAAAC
>NW_017686926.1:0-1069 GCF_001879085.1 Nicotiana attenuata | reverse complement strand
GTTCAAAATAGTTTTGATTTTGGCAAATCTGACCGAACTACGCGGGTCTGATTCTCACCGGATGTGAGATACGTAGGCAAACCTCATCGGTTCCGACCCCAATTTTCAAAAAATCCAAAAATATTTTCTTTTAGTTCTTTCTTTAGAAATCTTTCCTTAGAAAATTAAAAAAAAAAAAGAAGTTTTCTTAAACTTAAAAATGTTTTCTTTCTTTCTAATGTCTTTCATACGAAAAAAGAAAAATCAATAAAAATCAAAATGCAAAATACTTGTTTCCATCCAAAATCCAAAAATATTTTCTTTTTTCCTTAGAAAAAAGAGAAATCAAATGAAAATTCAAAAAAAAATATTTTCTTTTTACTTTTGAAATTCCCAAAGTTCAAATCAAACAAAAGGAATTTTCAGAAGTTTTTCTTTCAAAAATAAAATCAAAATCAAAAATCCAAAACAAAATTCCTTTCTTCTTTTAAAGCATTTTTTTTAGAAAATTCCAAAACCAAAAAAAAAAAATCAAAAAAAATCAAAATATTTTTTCTTCTGCCTTAAAGCTTCATGGTCTAAGTTTTATAAAAGAAAAAAAAAGTTAGTTTACTCCATTCCCAATCTGCTCGAACTACGCTGGTTTGATTCTCACCGGACGTGAGATACGTAGGCAACCCTCATCGGGTCCAACCACCCTTTTGCAAAAATAGCCAAAAATACCAAAATTTTAATTTTTGTCAAAATAAGTCGGGTGATGCCATCTTTTCTTTACAGGTCAAAATAAATCATGAAAATACTCCTTAGATGTCTTTCTTTGATAAATAAATAAATAGATAAACAATTTCGAAAATTGAGTCCGAAAAATATTTTTGCTCCAAAATTCAAACAAAAATTCAAACATAAGTATTTCTTTCTTTCAAAGTCAAAGGAAAAATCAAAATCAAAAATCAAAAACAATTGTTTCCTTTTTTTTTTCTTTTAAAAGTCATTTCTTTCAAAATTCCAAAAAAAAAAACGTTAGTTTATTTACCCTATTTAGCTAAGAACTACGCTTGGTCTGATTCATGCGGGGTCATGATACGTAGGC
>NW_017686925.1:5355-6203 GCF_001879085.1 Nicotiana attenuata | reverse complement strand
AATCGATAAAAACCTGCCATAACAAATAACTAGGTCTTACCTCCAACTCATCGGCCGCACTAACGCTGATAAGCGATTAAGAATCATTAACCATGATACAAGCCCTCTTTACAAACACCCATCTCAGGTGACGCTGAAGACAATACCAACTTACCTTAAACATCGAAACTCCTTTCCTGCTCGTCCGAGCTTGTGACATCTCTGTCCACACCGAACTGCAACTTTGATTCTCATTTCAAATTTCATATTACGCTGCTCCTGACATGCCCATGAATAGTAGGACACGATTCTTCATCATAATTCCAGAATTGCTAATAGATTAATACTTCATCACATCAAAGCTTTTCACTGAACTCATTTTCTGTAGAACCATAGCAACACACAGGTGAATACTCATAATCGTAGAATATACAAACATCTAAGTAGTGGTCTAAGCCACCATAGCCCTTCCGGAATCTGCTTCCACATAACAAGCCATAACAGTAGAATGCTTCAGAATAATCTCAATTACGACGGCTGACAAGCCTCATACGCACCGCCACAGATCACTTACACAACTTAATCGCGCTGAGGAAACTGATCGCTAACACCAATATGCCAATTCAACTATGGCCAATCGATCTACCTTCTCCCAATTTATCCTTGATTGCCTTAGAGATAATACTAACTCCATCCGTCACATATCATAATCCATCCGCACTCATCCCGAGTGACCCTGAATCACGAGACCATGCTGTCTCAAATCCCACGAACCAATTCATACCTTCCTTGCGTGCATATTCGCACCCTCAACTGACATGACCATACTGCTAATCCTATTACGAATCCGAAATCTCTTCTCATTTTCC
>NW_017686925.1:0-742 GCF_001879085.1 Nicotiana attenuata | reverse complement strand
TTTCGCGCATTTATTAAGGGAAGATTCTGCCCTATTAATTCCTAATAAACAAATGGTACAGAAATTATAGGAAAAATGTGGACTAGGCGGGTAATTTAGATACTATGCACATATTTAGCAATAAAGTTTCATATATGGTATAGGAAGGAAAAAATCTCTTACATAAATAATTGTTAGGCCTCTCTATTTCCACTTCTAAGTTGTTTTGAATGCGAATCATTTAGATTTTGGTCCATTAATTTATAATTTTTTTTCTTTCCATAGTAACTATTTATTTGCTCTTAATATATTTGTCATCCAAATTTTGTACAGTTTTAAAGTTGTTAAGATATTGTCCATTGAAAAACTCATGTAAAAGTGACTTTTTACTATTAGTCTATATTCACTATAATTACACAACTGCCCTCATCAGTCTTCAACGTATAACCTCCATTGCCAACCGCGGATATAGCCTTTCGATTGCGGGTTTAATTGAGCCTATAACTTTCGGCATGAAATATGAATTTATATACAAATATTTATTAAAATTTTAACAAGTATTAGATTTAACCCATAATTTTAGTTGTACAATAAGTTCAACGTTTAAAAATTTATAAATTGAATTCATACATTTAAATCCTGAATCTTCCTCTAATTATCAACCGGCCACTTCCACCGCCGACCTCTACGGTACATCTACCACCGGCAACCACCACCTCCATCAATAGCCACCTCTACCACATAACTTTCAAGGGTTTAAATT
>NW_017686924.1:4277-6203 GCF_001879085.1 Nicotiana attenuata | reverse complement strand
ACAGAAAATATTACTACAACATTTAGAATAATTTGTTCAAACAATTAAATAAATATTTTCTAATTTATATCTGAATGAGTGTAGTTAGTTTAAGTTTGAAAGCATAACGTAATTTTTTTAAAATGCGATCCAATTTAAAAAATATAATTATATTATTTGAATTTGGGATGAGATTTTTTTTTATTTCATAACTTTTTTTTATTTTTGGAAATATTACGTAAAGAAATAAAATGACAGTGAAAATATAATAATCAAAGAACTTATGTATTAATATTTTAGACTAATTCAAAGTTATAATTTAAATAAAAATAAGATATTATTTTGGTTATAGGTATAATATTAATATAAAAACTAATTAAAATTTATAGTAGGGAAGAGAATGTATAAAAAAAATAGACTTATACTATAAATTAATTTAAAAATAAACAAATAAAATAATTAAATTATATTTAAAAATATTATTGATAGATTTAAATGATTAAAGAATTCTGAGTAAGAGGATACAAGCATAAGATATATTAAATTTTAAGAATAAGAAATTTATATTTATTAAAGATTATTAAAAGGATAACAAGCAAGATATTGGATTAATTGTTAAGCTAATAAAAGATTATATGATAGTATAATAATATTAATAATAAATAATGCAATAACTATAAATAAAGAACAAAAATAAAAAAGTATTTGCGTAAAAATAATGTGATGAATAAGACTTATTTGACTTTCAGATAAAAACAAAGTGATAGTAAGAATTTTGTTAAAATAATATGTTCTAATGTGCTCAACAAGATCACAACATGACATGTTTGTATTCATTATTAGTGATAGCGAAACGAAATACAAATACTTGAATCAAGGGGTTGGGTTGCTATAGATATAGAAAAAATAGGTTGTCGACTGCGATATTTGAACAATAATTTCATATCCTGCTTCTTAATTAATATCTAATGATTGTATAATTTTTATCTGAGAGGTTTACTAAGATATCAGCACATGATTCAAACAACATACATCACAATTTGATATGAATTATGTCCGCGCATCGCACGGGTACTAATATTAGTTATATTAAAAGGAGGGTAGTGAAGCATGAAATTAAGCCAAGTGGCATATTAAGAAAATGACACTTGGCAATTTTATGGAATCTATTTGTTGGATTCTATTTGTATAACATTTGAAAATATTTATTAATTGATAATTCTTTTGGATCTATTAATAATTGAAGAAAAAATCTGTTTAGAATTGCTATTCCGTACTTATAATTAGCATATTTAGAGTATACAAAGAAGGAAAGTTATTCTGGAAGCACAACTTTGGTAAACTAAAGGATCGTAAAAGGGAAGCAATTGTGACGACCCGATTCGTCGTCTCATGTGTCACTGCTTCGTTTCCCTCATTTTATGCTTCTTCATGTTTCGTTATCGGTATGTGGTGTGTTAGAGTTGATTTGGATTGGTTTTGATAAGAAATGAGACACTTAGTCTCTTTAAGGAAGGCTTAAGTTGGAAAAGTCAACCGGACGTTGACTTATGAGTTATAGGGCTCGAATGTGATTTCCGGTGATTCGGTTAGCTTCGGGGGATGATTTGTGACATAGGAGTGCGATCGGAATTGATTTTGGAAGTCCGGTGTAGAATTAGGCTTGAATTGGCGAAGTTAGTATTTTGGCGAATTCCGGTTGGCAGGTGAGATTTTGATCCGAGGGTCGGAATGGAATTCTGAGAGTTGGTGTAGCTTCGATATGTGATTTGTGATGTGTGTGCAAAATTTCAGGTCATTCGGACGTCGTTGGTTGGGTTTTTGATCGATGCGTGTTCGGAAGTTCTTGAAGACTTAGGCTTGAATCCGATGAGATTGATGATTTTAGTGTTGTTTGATGTGTTTTTGATGATTTGGGAAACCTGTTTTAGGGATGTATGTTTTTAA
>NW_017686924.1:0-510 GCF_001879085.1 Nicotiana attenuata | reverse complement strand
AGAATTATTTGAATTTGGGATGAGATTTTTTTTATTTCATAATTTTTTTATTTTTGGAAATATTACGTAAAGAAATAAAATGACAGTGAAAATATAATAATCAAAGAACTTATGCATCAATTTTTTAGATTAATTTAAAGTTATAATTTAAATAAAAATATGATATTATTTTGGTTAGGTAAAACATTAATATAAAAACTAATTAAATTTATAGCAGGGAAGAGAATAAATAAAAAGATAATAGACTTATACTTTAAATTAATTTAAAAATAAATAAATTAAATAATTAATTATTGATAAATGATTAGAGAATTCTGAGTAAGAGGATACAAGCATAAAATATATTAAATTTCAAGAATAAAAAATTTATATTTATTAAAGATTATTAAAAGGATAACAAGCAAGATATTGGATTAATTGTTAAGCTAATAAAAGATTATATGATAGTATAATAATGTTAATAATAAATAATACAATAACTATAAGTAAAGAACAAAAAGAAAAAATAAT
>NW_017686923.1:4182-6203 GCF_001879085.1 Nicotiana attenuata | reverse complement strand
ACGAGGAGGTTGACTAACAATGAAGCCGAGTATGAGGCTATGATTGCAGGTTTAGAATTAGCCAGGAGCCTCGGTGCCGAAGTGATCGAAGCCAAGTGCGATTCTCTTCTTGTGGTAAATCAGACGAACAAAACGTTCGAGGCCAGGGAGAGCCGGATGCAAAGGTATGTCGACAAACTCCAAAACACCTTGCACAAATTCAAAGAATGGACTCTCCAACACGTACCCCGAGATCAAAACAGCGAGGCCGATGCCCTCGCCAATCTGGGCTCGACAGTCGAGGACGACGAGCTCGAGTCTGAAAAGGTGGTACAGCTAATGAGGTCGGTCGTAGAAGAAGGGCACGCCGAGGTCAACTCAACTAGCCTTACTTGGGACTTGGAGAAACAGGTATGTGGACTATCTAAAAACAGGAAAACTCCCACAGGACCCCAAAGAATCAAGGGCATTGAGAACAAAAGTGGCCCGTTTTTGTTTGGCCGAGGACGGAGTCTTATATAAAAGAACCTTCGGAGGACCACTCGCCATATGCCTTGGCCCCGGAGACACAGAGTACGTATTAAGGGAAATCCACGAAGGGTCATGTGGCAACCATTCGGGCGCGGATGCGTTGGTCCGAAAAATAATTCGAGCTGGGTACTACTGGGTCAACATGGAACAAGATGCAAGGGAATTTGTACGAAGATGCGACAGGTGTCAAAGGCATGCGCCATTCATCCATCAGCCTGCTGAGCTGCTGCATTCGGTCATCTCCCCATGGCCTTTCATGAAATGGGGAATGGACATAGTGGGCCCGCTTCCTCGAGCTCCAGGTAAGGCTCAATTTATTCTTTTGGTTACTGACTATTTCTCCAAATGGGTTGAAGCGCAGGCTTACGAAAAGGTTCGAGAGAAAGAAGTAATCGACTTCCTTTGGGACCACGTCGTGTGTCGGTTCGGGATGGCCTTCCGAAATAGTATGTGACAATGGGAAACAGTTCGTTGGGAGCAAGGTATCAAGATTCTTCGAGGATAACAAGATCAAGAGGGTATTGTCAACCCCGTACCATCCCACCGGAAACGGGCAGGCTGAGTCGACCAACAAGACCATCGTTCAGAACCTAAAGAAAAGGTTACAAGACGCAAAAGGAAAATAGAGAGAGATTGCTGCCCGAAATCCTAGGGCCTACCGGACAACCGAAAGGACTAGTACCGGTGCCACTCCTTTCTCTTTGGTTTACGGAGCCGAGGCCTTGATCCCAGTCGAGGTGGGCGAACCCAGCGCTAGATTCCGGTATGCAACCGAGGTTACCAACCAAGAAGCAATGCTCACCAGCTTGGATCTTTTAGACGAAAGGAGAGAGGCCGCACTAGTTAGGATGGCAGCTCAGAAACAAAAGATCGAGAGATATTATAACCGAAGGGCTCGTCTTCGACACTTCAATATAGGGGACTTGGTACTAAGAAAGGTCACCCTCAACACTCGAGACCCTAACGAAGGGAAATTAGGACCGAACTGGGAAGGCCCTTACGCCATTTTGAAGGTAACCAGAAAGGGTTCGTACAAGTTAGGAACGATGGATGGGAAAGAACTACCCAATAACTGGAATATAGGCCACTTGAAGAGATACTACTGCTAAAGGTAAGTCTTCTTTCTTCTTCGCTTCCATAAATTTTTTTTTGGAGACTTGTCCGATCCTAACCCGTGCAGGTCGATGATCGGTCGCTAAGATAAGTTCGGACATCGGAGAGACTGAAAGCACGAGCTGCACTCTTTTTTCCTTCGACCGTTTTTGTCCCAACTCGGGTTTTTCGGCAAGGTTTTTAACGAGGCAGCAAGAACATCGTGCTACTATAAAGGTATCCAAGGGTAAATCATTGTATACTAGATCGCCCTCCGAAGAAGGCGAAGGTCAATAAGAATAAATGTAAGGGTCAAACGGCCAAAGCGAGCCGTGCCCAACTAACCTGACCTAATCCGCTCGGATCAGTATGATGTATTAACTATTACTGCAATAGCAAAGACTATCTGATGCATATTC
>NW_017686923.1:0-1607 GCF_001879085.1 Nicotiana attenuata | reverse complement strand
ACCCGAGCTCGAATCAACTCACTCGGGGACTGCCTTGAGAAAACCCAAAGGTCGAAGTTCACCTGAGTTCGAATACATTCACTCGGAGACTACTTCGAAAAACATAAAGGACTACCATCGTTCCAAAAAGATAAAAGGCAAAGTAATAACAAGATTGAAAAAGGAGCAATAGATGGCAAAGGGCAATGTTTCATAAAAAAGCTCGCTACCGGAGCAATTACATAAGAGGGGAAAACAAAACAAAGCATAGCCTATTCCCGGAGTCAATCAGAGCCATCCTCGAATTCTTCGGGGAACGTCGCCCTTCTCGAAGCGTCCTCAGCTTCGGCGACTTTGGTGACGTCCGATGCAAGATCGAAACCGCGACGTTGGAGTTCGGTAAGAACGTACAGACACGAAGCGACAGATAATTAAGAGAAGCATTAAATGCCTGCAGCAGACGTGGTCAGAGCACTCGATGGCTTTTTCAGCTGGCGTATGGCCATACGTCACGGTCATCACGTCACCGATCATATCGTTTATTATCATTACTCTCTAATAAACGAGGGGACTATCTGTATTGGGTGATACCCTTTTTTGCTTGAGCCCGACCGGGTTGGGTCCGGTCCGGGGCAAGTCGGGGCCATCGAACCCGACCTGGATGCAAGGTAGAACGACGGTCACGTCAATAACCGAGGTCGAGTCATTTCGAGACCGTTGCAGAGCTCGATATGAGTCACCACCGGATGGAGAAACACACAAGGTCGGAAGCCGGACTCGTAACGGATAACCAAGCGTCGCCGGATATCTCGCCCAAACGTGATTTTCTCAACCACTTCAGGCCATTAAGGCGTAATTACAGGGATCCACGATGTAATTAATTTACCTACCTTATTTTTACCCTTAATGAGAATGTATAAAAGGGGAGAAGACCCCATAAAGAGTGGATCGGAAACCATTACACTACGGGACCATCTCTCTCAATTCTTGTACGCTATCAAGCACAATTGTTCTAAGCAATATTATATTCTGCGATTATTTACTTTAGCAGCAATTGTTGAGTCTTTATCTTTTATTTTCCTCAATCCAAACCTTTTGTATCTTTTAGTTCACGGATCCTTAAAACCCCATATAAATTCAATTGTTATCCGGATTCCAGGGTAAACAATATTTTTCTACTTTTAATTCAATTCACCAAGCGAAAGCAACAAAGCAGTTCCACAAGGAGCTACAGAAGAAATGGTCAACATCAGTATCTCACATCAAATTTCCCTACCTTTTATACTGGAAAGGTGATACTTCCCCTAAATCATTGAGTGCTTTAGAGGGTCTCAATCCTGATTTAACAATTTCTTGATACCTTCCATTTAAAAGTTTCTCATAAGATACAAAATTAGCTATGATGTCCTAGAGATGAATGCACTTCTGTGAATTCAATATGATGGGCAAACTTCAATTTAACCTATTGTAGCACAAACTATACTTGTATACCACTACACACCATGTTGATTTGGTTCAAAATAAATATCTTTTCTTACATAATCAAGAATGAACGAACTTTACATATCCTGATGTGTCTTTTTTTTTTACCCTTTTCCCTTAAGATTATCACATGTTCTCCAAAAATG
>NW_017686922.1:5602-6203 GCF_001879085.1 Nicotiana attenuata | reverse complement strand
CGGAACCTCGATCATCCTCGACCCAACTTTTTTATTTGGTAACCTCGTTATGCACATCCGCCCAACGTCACGGTGGGAGTACTCTATCAAGTTCTGCTTCAGCTGCTTCAAAGCAATCGAACTTCGTTCATTTAGCCCCTGAGTAAAGGCTTGTACCGTCCAGTCATCGGAGACCGGTGGTAAATCCATTCGTTCTAACTGGAAGCGGGAGACAAATTCCCTCAGCATCTCGTTCTCCCTTTGCTTTATTTTGAATACATCGGACTTCCTTGTTGCGACTTTAATGGCACCGACATGTGCCTTTACAAATGAGTCTGCCAACATGGCAAATGAATCTATAGAGTTCAGGGGTAACATATGGTACCAAATCATGGCACCCTTAGATAGAGTTTCCCTAAACTTTTTTAGCAAAATGGACTCAATCTCATCGTCTTCCAAATCATTTCCTTTTATGCCACAAGTATATGTGGTGATGTGCTCGTTGGGATCAGTGGTCCCGTTGTATATTGGGATGTCTGGCATCCGAAACTTCTTCGGGATGGGCTTCGGAGCCGCACTCTGGGGGAATGGTTTTTGCACGAACTTCTTCGAGTCCAGTCCT
>NW_017686922.1:0-4979 GCF_001879085.1 Nicotiana attenuata | reverse complement strand
TGGAGGTGTTTAGGACCTCTATTTAAGGAAGTTCTAGACTCACCTATGTTGTTTTAAAAGGAGAAAACTAAGCGACAAACAAAAAGCCAAATAGGACTATCACATAAAGATGCAATTAAGGGGGCTCATATTTACCTCCACAAATAGATAAAACAAATGCACGCCTCAAACAAACAGTTTTAAATGATTTAAAGTCATACAGCAGTATATCTAGATGATCAAAATATGCAGCAGTTTCATTAAGGCTAGGCAGTAAACACCTAATCAGTTTGCCTACTGATTTTATTATTTCCTGAACCTGGGCAGTTTATAAGTAGTCAAACAAACACAGTTTTTGAAACATCAGGGTTTTACTTATCCTGCAGGCTTGCCTAAGCGATAACCGGCAGGATCCTATAGGCATGGTATCTAAACGTATTATAAACTAGTGACTAGTTTAAACAGGCAGATTTTATCCGTTTAGACCCTATAGGCATGCTGTCTACGTGCTGAAAATGATCATAAGCATTACAGAACTGATTTTACGTGTTTATCCCTATGAGCATGATATCTAAGTGCGGAAATTAATTTTTGAAACCTTATAGGCATGGTATCTAAATGCCGAAATTAATTTGAAACGTTATAGGCATGGTGTCTAAATGCCGAAATTAATTTTTGAAACCCTATAGGCATGATATCTAGATGACTTCAATTCCTATAGGTAGGATCTCTATTATTCATGCATAGGCAAAATTCTTGGAGCGCATTGACAGGGAAAAGGGTTATTCAAACAGTCAATAGCCTATTGACATGGTTGATAATGCACATTGGATTGAAAAAATACGTGCAAGTCCTATAAACAGGATGTCTAATGTGCAGAAATAAACGTAAAGCCTTATAACAGGATTTTTAATATGCAGAGGTGCAGCACAGAGTCAGAACAATAATACATAATCAAGTCCTATAGGCATGTTCTCTACCGAATTCCCAACAGAGACATATAAAAATTCCTCCCAGCTTTTACTAATAACCCCGATATCTGTTTTTACAAGAATTATTATACAGACCAATATAAATGAATTACATAATGAAAACCACTATACTATAGAGAGCCTTCATAGGCCCAACATCAACTTGGAACCAAGCCTCCAAACATAGCACCTCTAAGCATACTGGTAGTCCATCCATAACACATAAAGCTGGTTCCTGGTGTGTCAGTTCCCAAGGGCCTCAGGGACCCCGGGTAGTGCTCACACCAGAATCAGATGTTCAACAAGATTCACAAAGGATTGGAAAACCAATCCTAATGTGTTAGAGTTCAGAGGAGTCTCATGGACCCTAAGCAGTGCTCACATTGGGGTGGGAGGACCCTAGTTAACTAAGAGTAGAAGTTGAAATAGTATAAAAGTAGGAAATAGTTTGGGTAAAGAAAACAGTTTGCATTTCAAAAGTGCATAAGAATAGATTACCAGATTACAAGAGCCACAAGCAGCACACATTTAGCAGAAGGAGTTCAGCCATGAACTCCAGCAATCAAACAACAGGCAGAACAGAGTGACAATTAATTTGAACAAGGTTTTACATGGCTTGATTCCATTGGCTATTACTAGGTGAACATATAGGCATATTGATCAGAGAACAGCATGCTGGGATCAAGTTACTGATCAGACAATCATACAGAAAGGTAGCAGAAGTTGAGAGCATAGAAATCATGAATTAATCAGGAGTTTGTTAAAGGTGAACACTTAAAACAAGACAGAAATCATGCTAGTTGAGAAACAAATAGACATAGGTCCAACTACATAAAGGCAGACATGCTGAAAACAAGAAGCACATAGGTCTAATTTCATGGAAGTAAGCATGCTGGTTATGATCCATGAACATGAAGCACATAGGTTTAATTACATAGAAGTAGACATGCTGATTAATATCAATAAGCATGAAGCACATAGGTCTAACTATGTAGCATATTTAATGACGGCAGAAGTGGAGACATACCAGTTAAGAAATAGCAAACAGGAAGTTAAAAGTATGCAGAATCCACTAGTCTAGCCTTAGCTTTCAACCGGCTAGACAATGTAGCAAATACAAGTAACATAAAGGTTTGAATGCGAACAAGAGTTTGTGTGTGTGTGTGTCTTTCTGAGTGTGTTCGTGTTCGAAAGAAATCAGACTGGAGTTTATATAGCATTCAGCAGAGAAGACAATTAAGGCAAGAAAATTAGAGTACACAAATAAGGTAAGCAAATAAAATTAATCAGTGAATTGGGGCTAAACCCAAGCTAATTGATACTAACAGAATCCGAAAAAGTCACCTTAAAATAACGAGAACCAGTTACCAGCACGGATTGGGATTCAAACAAGGTAAATAAATCAATTGTTGACCATAAATTAGACTAATTAATCTAAATA
The DNA here is from genome assembly GCF_001879085.1 of Nicotiana attenuata. NCBI lineage: Eukaryota > Viridiplantae > Streptophyta > Magnoliopsida > Solanales > Solanaceae > Nicotiana > Nicotiana attenuata. The sequence goes on along the minus strand of NW_017686922.1, from coordinate 2,588 downwards.
AGGCAAGCAGCACCAATCAAAGATCATAAATAAGGAAAATAGGCAAAATTACGGGGAAGTACTGATTTTAACAGGAAAATATAATTCAAACCCTAAATGAAATCAGTCAATCTATTTTGATTGACAGCGATAAACAATAACGGGAAAAAATTAAAGTAATCAGTGAAATACGCAGAAACCCTAGGGTTTAGAACATGGTAATGAGAATCAGTCGAATAAGTAAAGAAAATTAGGGTTAAACACTTAAAAAATTAGTATTTTTTTTTCAGAAACATAAAGGGATGAACCCCTAGTTTTAGAGAAGACAAAAATCGGTTAATAATAAAAAAACACAGAAAGTTTTTAAAGAGAAATAACAAATAAACTTAAAAATATCTCAGATCTACAAGGATCTGAACAGATTCGAGTAGGCAAAAGACTAGGGTTTTAAAAAAATGACAGAGATGAAAGAAAATCTGGTTTGGAACCATAGATTCGAGCCATAAACACGAAGATAATAGTACTCACAAACGGAGATGACCATAGGTAGGTTCATAAAAAGGTTTTGAACGAATCTGAGTTGAATCTCTTCGAGATTTCTTCATATAACAACAAAATCGAACAACCAGAAGATGTACGAGCTGGCAGGGGCCTGAAATCACAGAGGAACCCCATGGAACGGGTAGTTTTTCGGTGACGGCGGCTAGGGTTAGGGTTTTTCCTAAGAGAGAAGAGAGGAGGAGAGGATTCAGAGGCGGCGGTGTTTGAGAGAATGGGTAGGGTTTGGGGGGTCGTTGGATTAAAAAAGGAAAGGGATAACGTGGACCGTTGATCTCAAAGATCAATGACCACGATTAGAGGAGGTTCTGGGTCAGGTAATGGTTAACAATTGGGCAGGGTAATTGGGTTAGATATTTTTGGTGTTGGGCTGGGTAATTAGGTCCGAAAAATTAATTGAAAGAGGCTATATTTTAAATACCCAATTAACTTAAATAAAACAATTTTATAAGATAATTTAGAAATGATAAAAAAAATCATGCTTGCATGAAAATGACTTAAAATAATTACTTAGTATTATAAAAATATAAAAGGTTATTTTCTTGTGAAATAAGGTAGTTATGCACACATGGGCCATTATTACAAAATTATCGCAATTATAACCTAATATGTACATTTGGCTATTCCTGAAATAATTAAAGATCAGTATAAATATAAAATGATAAAATTAAGCAATAAAATTACCTTCTCCTTAGAAGGTGTGATAGAGGGTTGTGCAAGGATTGTAAGGTTATCCCGGGAGAGACCCTCGCGACTCAGCATAGGCTCTTAGTGATGGACATTGGCATTATGATGAAGAGGAAGATGAGGTATGCTCGGGGCCGACCGAGGATTAGATGGGGAGCTTTAACCAAGGATAAAGCCCAGTAGTTGGAGGGGAGGTTATCCGCTATGGGAGCTTGGAGGAGTAGTGGAGACGCGAGCACTATGTGGTCGACGACGGCGAACTATGTGAGGGAGGCGGCGAGAGAGGTGCTAGGTGTATCGAAGTGTTTTTCTGGCAGGCACCAAGGAGACTGGTGGTGGAATGACATAGTCCAAGGTAAAATGGAGGCAAAGAAGGTAGCGTACGCGATGTTAACAGGGAGCACAAACGAGGAGGAGAGGAGTGCGAATAGAGAGAGGTACAAAGTGGCTAGGAAGGAGGCAAAGTTGGCGGTCACGGAGGCTAAGAATGCAGCGTTTAGCCGCCTATACGAGGAATTAGGGGAGAAAGGCGGGGAAAGGAAGTTGTTTCGGCTGGCTAAAGCGAGGGAGAGGAAGGCCCGGGATCTGGACCAAGTAAGGTTCATCAAAGACGAGGGTGGTAGAGTATTGATGGGAGAGTCCCAGATTAAGCAGAGATGTCAGACGTACTTTTATGGTTTCCTGAATGAGGAGGGGGACCGGGAAATAGCGTTAGGGGACTTGGGGCATTCGGAGAGTCTCCGAGATTTTAGATGTTGCAGGCGCATTAAGGTGGAGGAGGTCGTGGGGGCGTTGCGTAAGATGAGTAGGGGTAGAGTGACCGGGCCAGATGAAATTCCGATTGAGTTTTGGAAGTTTGTGGGTTGAGCAGGATTGGAATGGCTGACTGGGTTGTTCAATGTAATTTTTAGGACGAAGAGGATGCCGGAGGAATGGAGGTCGAGTACAGTGGTACCGTTGTACAAGAACAAAGGAGATATCCAGTGCTGTAACAATTATAGGGATATCGAGTTACTTAGCCATACCATGAAAGTCTGGGAGAGGGTGGTGGAGGTGAGGGTGAGGAAGATGACGTCTATATCCGACAATCAGTTTGGGTTCATGCCGGGCCGCTCCACTACGGAAGCTATCCACCTTATTAGGAGGTTGGTGGAACAGTACAGGGATAAGAAGAAGGATCTGCACATGGTGTTTATTGGCTTGGAGAAAGCGTATGATAAGGTTCCTAGGGAGGTGCTCTGGAGATGTCTTGAGGCCAAGGGCGAGCCGGTAGCCTACATACGAGCGATCAAGGACATGTATGATGGAGCTAATACTGAGGTTAGGACGGTGGGAGGCGGACTCGGAGCATTTCCCGGTTGTTA
>NW_017686921.1:5291-6204 GCF_001879085.1 Nicotiana attenuata | reverse complement strand
ACCTCTCTCCTACTATAGGGATAAGTGCGCAGAAATCGAAGAGTCATGATTCAAAGCGTGCGCGGGAAACCAAAATGTCACATCATCCTCTGAACCGCCTCGGGGGCAAATATAATAATGATGCATACAGGCAATGACGTCATTCCAAAAAGGAAGCCACGCGTCAGTGGCTCAACAACGTCATATATTTCGCCTCGTTCATATTGCCGCCCCGGGTCGAGGTCAAATTCTCCTAAGCCGAGGTTCACATTTCCGCCCATCGAAGATGCCCTCCGAATGCGTCTCCAACGAGCGGAGGGACTAACTGTATAGGGTCAAATTTGACCCTCAGCATCTCTAAGCCAGTGGGTACGCCCAGTGAGTGTACGCCGACTAACGTAGCGGGTACAACTCGGCCGTGGGGACAAAAGCGACATCGTTTAGGACTCAGTGTCTTCACTAGGGAGACGTTACCTGTCTTTGTAACTTTTTGATTCTTTCGAGGAGGGTCTCTTATTATATAAAGGAGACCCTCACATTGTAAAAGGGGCATCTGAGATAATACAACTCTCTGATTTTTCTAGCTTTCTCTCTCTATCTCTACTTCAAACGAACATATCTTATTGAGTTCATATTATCACTTTGCAATACTAGATCTACCACAATATTATCATCTTTGCATCTCTAGGATTATTATATTTGATTACGATTTACCCCTTTTCCTACTTTTGATTATTTTTTAGCTTACAAAGTATATTGTTAACTTTTGAGCCAAACATATACTAAACAGAAGTAGACTCTCTGTTCCATATTAGAGGCTATTCAAGAAAAATAAACCATCAGAAACATTCAACCATAAAGACTATACGTTAACTCTTAAAGCCATTAAGATTAGTCATTTATTTCCTAATACTATCGTTATTAACTTTCTAAA
>NW_017686921.1:0-2209 GCF_001879085.1 Nicotiana attenuata | reverse complement strand
TTACAGGTACCACATCAAAATTATCAAATTTTTTAAGAATTCTTTCAACATAATGTTCTTGAGTCAACATCAAACTATTGCCATCTCTTATAATTTTCATGCCTAAAATAACACTAGCTTCTCCCATGTCTTTCATCTCAAAATTAGAAGACAAGAAAAATTTGGTTTTATGTACCAAATCAAGGCTAGAACTAAAAATAAGCATGTCATCCACATAAAGGCAAATAATAACACATGTACCATCTACACATTTTGTATAAACACATTTATCTACTTCAATTGATGAAAACCATCACTAATCAATACTTGATCAAATTTTCCATGCCACTGTTTAGGTGCTTGCTTTAGACCATATAAAGATTTTAGCCATTTACATACTTTATTTTCTTGTCCAGACACTATACAACCCTCAGGTTGCTCCATGAAAAAATCCTCTTCCAAATCACCATTTAAAAATGCAGTTTTAATATCCATTTGGTGAATAAAAAGTTTATAAATAAAAGCCAATGCAAGTAAAACACGAATTGAGGAAATTCTAATTACAAGAGCATAAGTATCAAAATAATTAATATTTTGCTTTTGGGTAAAACCTTTTGCAACAAGTCTACCTTTGTATTTATCAATGGAACCATCCGGATTGAGTTTCTTCTTAAAAATCTATTTACAACCAATGGGTTTAGCTCCCAGAGGTAAATCAACTAAAACCTAAGTTTTATGTTGTAAAATTGAATTTAATTCTACATCAATAGCTTCTTTCCATAATGAGGCATCAGACGATGAAATAACTTCAGAATATGTTAAAGGAACATTATCCACAAGATAAGTATAAAAATCATTACCAAAAGATTTTTCTTTTCTTGGTCTCTTACTTCTTCTTAAATCCTCACTTTCAAAATTATTTTAAATAATTGGAACATGTGAAATATTATCACGAGCATCAGAAATTTTCTCAAATTTTAAAGGAAAAATATTTTCAAAAAAATCAGCATTTTTTGTTTCAACAATAGTATTGTTTTCAAGTATATCACTTTTGACTACTAAAAATCTGTATGTTGCACTGTTTTCAGCATACCCAATAAACATACAATCAGATGTTTTAGATCCTATTTTTCTTTTCTTAGGATCATACAACATAACTTTAGCAAGGCACCCCCATACTTTCAAATATTTCAAATTAGGCGGATAGCCTTTCCACAGCTCATAAGGAGTTTTACCCGTTTTCTTATAGGGAATCCTATTTTGTAAATGACAAGCAGATAAAATGGCTTCACCCCAAAGAATATCCGGAGCACCAGAACTAACAAGCTGTCACGACCCGGATTTCCCACCCTCGGGAGTCGTGATGGCGCCTACTAGTGAAAGCTAGGCAAGCCAATTATTTCAACTATTTATCTTTTCTCATTTTTAATGCTTTAACAGTTATGAATCAACACTATGTAATCAACGGAATAAAATAAGCGGAAGAACAAATCATAACCATTAAAATATTACCAATACAATTTCTTAAACATAGACAACCCAGGACTGGTGTCACAATTTCTCAGACTGTCTAAGAATACTACAGATAAGGGTCCGAAAGATAGATACAACGCTGTCTTTAAAATACATGAAAGAAACAGAATGAAGGGATAGAAGGAGACGGCAAGGCCTGCGGACGCTTGCAGGACTACCTCGGGTCACCTGGTGAACTGAAAGAAGCAACCTCACTGCGGTTCGAGAACTACAGTATCAGGATCTGCACAAAAGAGAACAGAGTGTAGTATCAGCACAACCGACCCCATGTGCAGGTAAGTGCCTGGCCTAACCCCGACGAAGTAGTGACGAGGCTAGGACCAGACTACCAAATAAACCTGTGCAGTTAAATCATGTACATCGGAAACAAAGGCAAAACTTTACAATTAAAGATAGGAAGGGGAAACATGCTGCGGGGAAGTATCAAGTAACAATGGAAATCCAATAGATAATGTAAAGAACACTATAACTAAATTATCAGCAAGAATTAGGAAATCAAAGACAAGTGCACGGCATCACCCTTTGTGCTTTACACTCTCTCACAAATATCATGCACGGCATCACCCTTCATACTTTACACTCTCTCACAAATATCATGCACGACATCACCTTCGTGCTTTACACTCTTCCTCACCCAAGCAACAATCACAAGAAACTTGGTAAGGAATCAATAACATCACAATAAAATCAAGTACAC
>NW_017686920.1:5401-6204 GCF_001879085.1 Nicotiana attenuata | reverse complement strand
ACAGGATATTTCAGGTTATGCATGCCACGGAGAAAGAGGCAGTTGAGCAGGCAGCTTTTTAACTCCGAGATATAGCCGTCCTTTAGAATGAGGGATGTGAGAGGTCTAGAGGACGTGATACACCTCCAGCTATTTGGTAGAATTTTCATATGTCTTCCTTGACCAGTACTTACCGCGGAAGATTTGACAGGCTCGAGTCGATCAGTTTCTAGCCGTCAAGCAAGGCAATATGAGCGTTTGAGAGTATAGTCTCCGTTTCGACTCATTGGCCAAATTTGCTCAATCCATAGTTGCTACTATGCGGGACAGGATCCACATGTTTACATTAGGGTTGGCTCTAGAGTTGACGGAGGCATCTGCCGCCACTGCATTGTAGGAGAGTGTGGAAATCTCCCATGTTCAGGCATTCACCCAGAACATAGAAAGAGGCAGGCATCGGTAGCAGGGTATATAGAGGAGTGAGCAAGGGCAGCGTAAGGGGATGAGATTTTCCAGGTCTCGGGTGTAGTCTCAGGGTAGTTATATGCCTAGTACTTCAGACGGACACCTAGGCCTCCACCGCCTCGTTTATAGGGTTACAGGTATAACCGTTATACTCAGTCAGGACCAGGTGAGAGCTCATGGGCATCGAGTTTGCTGCGACAGCAAGGTTCAGGCAGACATGGTCATTTTCGGCATGGCGTGACATTTGTGATAGTGGACACTTAGGCCAATGCCGAGCAGGTTCCGACGCTCGTTATACTAATGTGGGTCGGTCGTGGGGTCCGAGTAGTAGTAGTAGTCGAGGAACCGTAGGTCCCCGA
>NW_017686920.1:0-844 GCF_001879085.1 Nicotiana attenuata | reverse complement strand
AAATAAAAAGAAAATTCCTGAATTAGCACTACAAACTTATTTACAACACTATTGATTACCATTCCCCGGACAACGACGCCAAAATTTTGACGAGCGCAAAAAATACCACTTAAAATTATGCTCGCTAATTAAATATGGTATAGTATAATATCGTATCCATAGAGATTGGAGTTAAATATTATTATCGTATTTTCTAGTTTTATTGCTATCCAAGATGATCAACAACTGAGATTTATGTGATTAATGCTAAAATTAACTAAGAATCTAGATCTATTGACTAATGACGATCGAATCAAGGACTGAGCAAGGAAAGATATCAATGGGAGAAGATAGGGGTTGATAGGATAGGTGAAAGATAACTGCCTGGGATTTAACTCTAGTTAATTCACTTCAATGTTCAAGTGAGTATCTCGAATTCACTTGATTATTAGTTCAATTGTATAGTAGAAACTCCTCTCTTGATTAAGTCTCAACCTCAAGAGATGAACCAATTTAAGCTATGTGAAGATATGCAAGAATGCATAGTGGATTGGTCTTTAGGATAACCTCTCTCGATTATCCTCCTAAATAGTTTTAGTCAACGATTCAACTAGCCTCTTTTCTTTAATAAGAAGAATTAATGAACTCAACCAACAATATAATGCAAAGATGCCTATCTTGATTACATGAACAAATGAATATATATGCAACAATAAAATCATCCAAAAGCGTCAATACATAAAACTAGAGTTATAATCCACCAACAAATATCAATACACAAAATCCATCAAACTCTAAAGAGAACTACTCCATACACACGGAGTAATTCATCACAAATATAATTAAAAGATAGAAAAATATAAAT
>NW_017686919.1:5271-6204 GCF_001879085.1 Nicotiana attenuata | reverse complement strand
TCTAAATTTCTTGTTTTTTCGTTTTTCTCGTACCCACCCACCCCCTCCCGCACTTAATTTTTTTTTAATTTCTAAATTTTTTATTTTTTTTTCGTTTTTCCTCCCCCCACCCCCCACACTCCCACCCCGTCCCCTCCCCCCCCCCCTACCCCCGAAAAAATTATTTTTAATGTATTTTCTAGTTTTAGTTTTTTTATTTATCGGTTTAAAGGTTCAAAATTTTACAAGTTCCAAAGTTATGAGTTCGGTGGTTTATGTGTTTGGAAGTTTACGGGTTTAGAAATTATAAAGTTTACGGGTTAAAAATTCCGCGATTTCGAAAGTTTAGCGGTTCGAAAGTTTATGAAAAATGGGGGTTCGGAAGGTTGTTGGTTTGAAAGTTTATGACTCATTTTTATTATATCTAAATTATTTATGAATACTCTTGAGAAGTCATTTTCCTTAATTTACGTACCAAACACCGAAAAATGAATAAGATTACTACTTGTTTTTCAAGAAAACATTTTCTTCAAAAATATTTTCCACGTTATACCAAACACACCCATAATCTACTCTTATTTTCCCTCTTTTATAATGTGGGAAGAGGACTAAAATCACATCACAGGTCCACACTCTCACGCATAAACAGTACAACAAAAAGGACAAAGAATTGCAGCTGTTATGTGTCACAGAAAGTAGCAAAGAAACAGACTCCACAACTCTTAAACCATTGCCCCCACCCCATACTCTCCACATTCCAATTTCATCCATTACCATTCTTTTACTTCCTCTTCTTCTCTTCCCAAATGTGTCAAACGTGCCTTAGATTCAAGTACCCGTCAATTGACCACCTAGGCGGTAGTCACTACCCTGGTGCCTTTTAAACCTATTTGAACAACTCGTAGCATTGTAGCTCTTAGCTAAATTTACTAATTTGTAGTTTGATAAAAGTAG
>NW_017686919.1:0-649 GCF_001879085.1 Nicotiana attenuata | reverse complement strand
GATTTCAAACTCTTAGTTTTTTTGAATTTGAATTTCAAATTTTCAGCTTTTCAAAACTTGTAAGAAACTGATTTGAATTTTTTTTGAATTTTGAATTTTGGGGATCTCTCCAACTTCATCTGCAAGGCAGGGGAGACTGCCTTTTATAGGCAAGAATTAGGGGCTCTTTCAGATTTTTACTTTGCCTTTAGGTCCCTCATTTTGTGACTTCTTTACCAAGCTAACATCTGAAAAATTAACAAAGGCCCTTGCTAGAAACTTCTAGGGATTTCTATTTTAGTTACTGCAGGGTTCTTTCTCTGAGAAATGCCTATACTACCCTTAATCGTTCATGAATTACAAACCTAAGCTAAACCAAACCCAATTCCAACCACACCAAACCCTTTAACTTGGTCAAATTCTGACTATGACTAATTTCAAAGGATCTGAATTATTCAGTAACAATCAAAACTTTCAATTACAACTCGACCCCAAAGATTTACCACAAATCCAAACAATCCTAAATTACGGCTTGAATCAACTACTGAAAAGCGGAAACAACAATTACTATTGGTCATTTTAACAGTTGGCAGGAAATTATGACAACAAACAAAAATTAATCAACAAACAAATTATGAATTAAAACTGACTTAATACAAACAAACCTAAA
>NW_017686918.1:5331-6204 GCF_001879085.1 Nicotiana attenuata | reverse complement strand
GGTCATCGAATTATAAATGCAGTAATCTGCTAGCCATCCAATAAGACAATGGGCGGATTAGTACCGGATTAACGATTATCGGGAGGTTATCGGGTAGTTTATCGGCTAATCTAAATAGAAAAGTTATTAACATCAATACCGAACAGCCAAATGCATAGTTCAAATTGTCTCTGTTAGTTTTTGCAATACCATTAGCATTGTTATCCACAAAGGTAATACTATGGCCCAAAGAGGAATTCAATTCATGTCTACTCATAATTCATGAGAAGCCAGAGACGACTGCCATTAGCTACTGACAGTTCTATCATTCTATATTACAATTTTGCACGCATTTGCGAGTGTTTTGGACTTGAATCATATATGAATATATCTGATTATAATTTGATCACAAGAAAAGCACCTTAGTAATTTTTATCAAAATAACAGCTCTGAACTTACAACTACTTATGCATCAATGTAGTAACAAGTTGCTATTATTTTATTGTGCTGTAATATGAGCTAATTGTATGTTCACAGGCTTTTATCATTTCAACTCTCCAGTTGTAACAACATAAAAATTACCCGTACACTTGGATAATTTATAGCATGTGCCTCTCTAGGATAATCTCATCCCAAAGAAGTGATATAATACGGCATTTTAAAAATAAATATGTTTTTACCCTTTTAAATTTATCAATTATTTAAATCAGATTTTTGGGGTCAAATTTATAACAATTATGGCTCGTACTTCATTATTTAGGCTTATTTTTTCTATTTGGCAAAAAAATATAGTATAACCCAAACATTTACTTAATTGGCCGTGAAAAAAAAATTGTATTAGTTGTAACAAATAGTGTATTGCTATCTAAAAATAATTTAGTAAGATCGTGGAGG
>NW_017686918.1:0-832 GCF_001879085.1 Nicotiana attenuata | reverse complement strand
TGCACATGTTGTTTTTGGTAGGTCCTGTCTAGCCTCGTCACTACCTCGTCGGGGTTAGGCCAGGCACTTACCAGCACATGGGGTCGGTTGTGCTGATGCTACACTTCTGTGCTTTTTGCACTGATCATAGTACCGGAGCAGGAGCTTTTGGACAGCAGTAGGAGCGTTGGGAGCTTACTTCAGTCCGGAGATTTCCGAGGTAGCCTTGCTGGCGTCCGCATGGCCCGGAGTCTCCCTTATCTCTGTCTTTCGTTTGATTTCCTTTGTATCGGATCAGACAGTACTTTATTCTTATTCAGACTTTGTATTTAGCATTCAGTAGAAGTTCGTGAGTTAGTGACACCAAATCTGGGTAGAGGTGTATTTGAATTTCCGCACTTGGTTTCAGTTATTTATATTTTTGGGACTTCCGCTTTTATATTAATTGCCTCGTTCTTCTTTATACTGTTAATGATGTTGAGAGAAATGTTAAATTAATTGGCTTGCCTAGCTCCTATTAGTAGGCACCATCACGACTCCCGAGGGTGAAAAATCCGGGTCGTGACAGTTATGCTCAGGAACAAGGTCTTAGGATCAAGCCCCTCTTAAATGACAATAATAGGGGCCATTGATGAGTATGTAAAGGTAGATCATGAATGCCAAAATTCTCTATAATGGATACATATTTAACACTAAGGAATATTATTTATTGAATGTCATCTGGTGACAAATATTTGTTTGCTCTCGTTGATAATGATCCCTTCGGGGTCTACCTGATGCTAATCGAAGTTGTTGTCCTCGGTCTTTGTTTCCACTCGCTTCATCTTCCGTCTGTCCCCCCCACCCCCCCCCC
>NW_017686917.1:5127-6204 GCF_001879085.1 Nicotiana attenuata | reverse complement strand
TATTTCTTACGTATGTTAGTGTCACCGCATATATAATAGAATAGTTAAAATTGATCTTCCATTGTATATTGGTTAATTTGAAGGAAAATATACCTGTCATGCGTACTAAAAAACTTAGATACGCTGAGTAGTTTATGTAATAGCACACAGATGGTTTATAGAAGTTTTGACAATAACGTCATACATGCAAAAATTATGATACTGGTTAATATGCTTCGAAGTATATTCTTATCCCTGAATTCAACTTTCATCTTCCGAAACTAAGGAATATCCTTTTAAATTTGTGTGAAAATAATTTTTAGTATGTTTATGTTTTACAAATAATAATAAATAAAGCAAGGACAAACATCCTAAATATTGTTATCACAATATATTTTCTTGCACGAACAACTGTATGTTGCACTTTCAAGAGGGATATAAAGATCGATAATAAGAGTTATGGTTAAGGCAGAACAATCAACGCATTAGGCTGAAACATACAAAAAAAATATTGTCCACAAAGAAGTGTTCGTTAAGATACCATCACATTAAATACTTTTAAACTATAATATATAATTATCTAACTAACATGATAAAATTGATCATTTGTATAAATTTTGATGTTATAACATTCACGGTTCTCTTGGGTGATGGGGGCTTTGGTGGCTCTTGCCTGTTTTTCATGTAGGCTTGTTTTCCTTTCTCGTTAAACAACTCAGATAACCTTGTTTCAGTAGATGGTCCACTTCACTTTGTAAGAATCTACATTCTGAAGTCTTATGCCCGTGATCATTATGAAATTCGCACCAATGATCTGGATTGCGCTTGTTTGGATTTGATCGCATCTCCTTCGGCCACCGTACCTTATCTCCCATGCTCCTTAAAACAGCTACGAGCTCGGAGGTAGTGACATTGAAATTATATCCACCAAATCTCGCCTTCAAACTTCCATCATCATCTCGTGCCCCGCGTATGTTTCGATCATTCGCAAACCTCGATGAGGAGCCTGACTCCCTGTTTCTTGATTTTTGATCATATCGTTGATTATCCTGTTTTGTTCGTGAATCTTTTCCTGCAGGACCCATATAAGGATCGTAC
>NW_017686917.1:0-1267 GCF_001879085.1 Nicotiana attenuata | reverse complement strand
TATACCAACAACGATTTTATTGTGAGACCACCCACTTTAGATTTGATATACCTCTTCAAACAACTTAAATAACCATCACAAATATATCAAAGCAGAGCAATGATGCTAAATTTATAAAGAAAGCAAAATTGATAATATGGCATGAAGCACTTATGGCTAAGTGTCACATGATCGAAATAATTGATCGGAGTTCTAGAGATATATTGGATATTAGTGAATCGTTTGGTGAAGAATTAATGGTTTAGGATATGATTTCTGTCAAGTACTGCCAATAGTTCCAAAATCGACAAAAGCAGAGACTGTAAAAGCTAGCTTGCCAAAGTTATACTTCTGACCTCAAACAAAAAAAATTCAACTGACATGAAATATAAAGTAAGAAGAGACCCAGTATTCAGTGTCTTCTTGCTTCGTGTCGGAAACGAAGAAGAGCATCCAATAAAGGATGATTCTAAACACTTGGTTATCAATCTCAATGGTAATAATAGTGCATTTAATAAGAGAAATATTTCTATCATTAGATTAAAACGCAATTTGTACAAATCGCATGGTAGAATTAAAAAGATATCTTAGCTAGCAGAAATAAATATGTTGATCAATTAAATAAAAGGTTGATTGCAAAATTTTATTGTAAAAACAAAATGTTTTTCAGTTTTTGACTCAGCAGAAAATGATACCAATAATTACAACCAAGAATAATACTTAAATAATTTAATACCAAATGGCCTTCTACCATACATGTCTGTTGTCAAGTTTCTTATTTCTTACGTATGTTAGTGTCACCGCATATATAATAGAATAGTTAAAATTGATCTTCCATTGTATATTGGTTAATTTGAAGGAAAATATACCTGTCATGCTACTAAAAAACTTAGATACGCTGAGTAGTTTATGTAATAGCACACAGATGGTTTATAGAAGTTTTGACAATAACGTCATACATGCAAAAATTATGATACTGGTTAATATGCTTCGAAGTATATTCTTATCCCTGAATTCAACTTTCATCTTCCGAAACTAAGGAATATCCTTTTAAATTTGTGTGAAAATAATTTTTAGTATGTTTATGTTTTACAAATATAATAAATAAAGCAAGGACAAACATCCTAAATATTGTTATCACAATATATTTTCTTGCACGAACAACTTTATGTTAGCACTTTCAAGAGGGATATAAAGATCGATAATAAGAGTTATGGTTAAGGCAGAACAATCAACGCATTAGGCTGAAACAAACAAAAAAAAATATTGTCCACAAAGAAGTGGTCGT
>NW_017686916.1:3442-6204 GCF_001879085.1 Nicotiana attenuata | reverse complement strand
TTCATACTAGCTTTGTAAATCTAAGGCGTTTAACGGCTCATGACTTTACTACTATTCCTTGGGTTATCGTATAGAGATTTAGTTATTTCACTTATTGACTCATATTATCGTCATTTGAATTGTGTTTAATATTATTTGGTACCTAAAGGGGTGGGTTAGGTGCCATCACGACTAATTGGATTTTGGGTCGTGACAAGTTGATATCAGAGCCCTAGGTTCATAGGTTCTATGATTCATGAGCAAGTATCTAGTAGATTCTTGCCGATCAGTATGATGACGTCCATACCTGTCTTCAAGAGGCTACAGGTCTTCTAGGAAGCTTCTCATCTTTATTTCCTTATCGTGCGGCATTGATTCAGCTTGGAGCATATCTATTTGTATTCCTTCCACTCACTTGTATGTTAGTGAGCGCTCGCTATCAGCTGTGTATCGACGTCTTGTGATTCCATGGGTGAGGTGCGAGATGTGTTTTCTTTATTTTGGTGATGGGCTAGTCTAGAGGACTTGAGGCCAGGTTCAGACCGGAATTTGGGCTCGGTGGTTTCGGTTGAGTGAGTATGTGCTTTTGGACTTGTATGTCCAGTAGTGTCGCTACAAGTGGGATTTATGGCTCAGTGAGTGGTTGAATAGTTATATGATTAGTATTATATGACTGAGGTCTATGCGTAGATGGTTTAGATATTACGAGAAGGGTTTTCTTGAGGCGTAAAAGGTTGTGGATGCTTCATTTCTGTCTTGATGTATGGTGTAGTCTCGAATTATGAGTATATTCAGGTATCTTTCATGTTGTTCATTGTAGGATGTTTACCTTGAAAACGGTAACTACAATTATATTTGATTTTGTGGTTCTAAAAATACGTGATTTATCTTAATACTAGTTGTTAAGAATTAGATGCTAGGTATAAGTAAAGAGAATAAGATATGCAAACCAATGGGGTCACAAAGCTGGGCCTCGAGCTGGCTGAAGCAAGACCTCCAGGTCTAGACGAAGCTAATAACGATGAACTATTGATAAAGAATCAATGGTAATGAGGGCCTTAAAGATGGCCTTTTACGATTAATAATGAGCAATAAATGAAGAATGATAAATGAACAATGTAAGAATAAGCAATAAATGTGAAGAACAGTTGTTTTAGCAATGAGAGCAGAGAATGTTGTATGTTATTTAATATGTTATGTCCTTAAAATATGACAAGGGTCCCCCTTATATAGGAGGGGTGAATCCCAACATAGTACATGTCTAATAAATAAAGAATAAATGCTACTAGTACAGTTGTGCAACGGCTCAGTCTGGATTTGTACTATTTTTGCAGACTCTGTCAGTCCTCATCACGTGTTCTCGGGAGCCTCCTGCCTCTTTATGAAGATCGTCACTTGTATCTCTCTACTCCAAATTGTATTGACAAACGGTTTTCATAGCTAGAAAGTAGATACATATATCTTTAATTCCATATAAATATATCCTTGTAACTATGAATATATTGGGAGAAAACGGCGTCGCAACATGGCCTATAAACCTGCCAGTTTCTCCAAAGTGCGGGAACGTGACTTGGCGACCCTAAAAATCCATATTTTTCTACCCTGATATCGTATAAATAAATGGTTTAGACCGTTGGAAACTAGGTTCTAAGACCTTCATTTTGGTATGAGATATGTCCCAAAATGACATCATAAAGCTTACAAATTTAATTTCTCAAAACGGCTCGTTACAAGGCAAATCTTAACTCGATTTTTCCGTAAGTTAAATCCAATTTTTCCCAAACTTTATATTTTATATCCAAATATCATATATAGTCATATTATGACTTAATACTCATTCAAATCATGGTTAACAAGTCTTATATTCATTATACATCACCTTAGGATGCACAGGGTGTAACACCAAACTTCTCGACTTTCGACAAAACTTATCTTCTTCAATTCGTTTAGCTTATAAGCCTTCCAAACATCTTGGTACTTGTTATTCATGAGCTAAAAATTTATAACTTCCACAGTAACATGATTAACTTACTTTATAAACTTTTCAAAGATGATTTCATTTTTGAGCTTACATCAATTGACTTACGACGTACTCTTACATACAAAAACATGGGGTGTAACACTACACATATGCACCTTGCGTGTAAATCCTGGAGCTGATGTTGCTATATATGGAGGGAGCTAGCATTGAAGATATACTTATTTTCTGGATATAGCTACCACTTGTCCTTGGAAGTTTTCGATTCGAAATCTGTTATGTATATTTCAAACAGATATTGTATTTATTTCATACTAGCTTTGTAAATCTAAGCTTTAACGGCTCATGACTTTACTACTATTCCTTGGGTTATCGTATAGAGATTTAGTTATTTCACTTATTGACTCATATTATCGTCATTTGAATTGTGTTTAATATTATTTGGTACCTAAAGGGGTGGGTTAGGTGCCATCACGACTAATTGGATTTTGGGTCGTGACAAGTTGATATCAGAGCCCTAGGTTCATAGGTTCTATGATTCATGAGCAAGTATCTAGTAGATTCTTGCCGATCAGTATGATGACGTCCATACCTGTCTTCAAGAGGCTACAGGTCTTCTAGGAAGCTTCTCATCTTTATTTCCTTATCGTGCGGCATTGATTCAGCTTGGAGCATATCTATTTGTATTCCTTCCACTCACTTGTATGTTAGTGAGCGCTCGCTATCAGCTGTGTATCGACGTCTTGTGATTTCCATGGGTGAGGTGCGAGATGTGTTTTCTTATTTTGGTGATGGGCTGTCTAGA
>NW_017686916.1:0-550 GCF_001879085.1 Nicotiana attenuata | reverse complement strand
TAGCGTTTGAGTATTGATATGTTCCAATTGCTTGGAAGTTGTTCGCCCTCCATGGTGCCGTAGTTTGTACGGACCCTTTGCCTACTATTCCGAGGACGCGTTGCACTTCTTTTCCCTTGTAACTTATTTTGTCCAAGTTTGGGTTTTTGGTAAGGTTTTTAACGAGGCAACAGTGGATTGTACTAACTTAGAATCGAAGGCTGACCATTAATTGGTATCAAAGACTGTTTATAGTATCAGAGATTTCTCTACAATCAACCTCGAATACTGGGGGGATTACCCTCGGATATTGAATTGTTCTAGCAAGGAAATTATTTCAGAATGGAAGGGTCTCAATAGGTAGGATTTATTATAAGGGCCAAACGGTCAAAACGAACCTAGATAGATTGCTCGAACCCTAACATAAAACATGTACACATGTGTGACTATTTTTTACAAGAATAAAGAGAAGTACTTTCCTTGCAACTATCTAATGTCTATGAAAAATTTCCACTATACGATCCCATACTTTCAATCTCTTAAGAAAACGGGCTCAAGGGCCGATTATAAT
>NW_017686915.1:5425-6205 GCF_001879085.1 Nicotiana attenuata | reverse complement strand
CTAAGGTGGCCAAGTTTGACTTGAGTCAACACTTTTAGTAAACAACCTCGGAATTAGAATTTGAAGGTTCCTATAGGTTAGTACGGTAATTTTGGACTTAGTCGTATGTTCGGATCGAGTTTTGGGTGGTCTGGGAGCATTTCGGCACTTATTGTTAGAAGTTGGCATCTTGAAGGTTTTAGCATTTTCTAAGTTTGATTTGAAGTGACTTTGGTGTTATAGATGTCCGTATGGAATTCTGAGCCTTGGAATAGGTTCGTATAGTGATTGGCGACTTATGTGAAAAATTTGGCATCATTTTGAGTTGTCTAAGTATGATTCATCACGTTTGGAGTTAGTTGGAAGAAGTTTTAAGTTTAGAAGTTGATTAATTTAGTTTTGAGGTGCAATTCTTAGTTTCGAGGTTATTTATGTGTTCTGATACTTTGAGTGGGTTTGTATTATGTTTATGAACTTGTTGTTACATTTGGACGGGGTACCGGGTGGCTCGGGTGAGTTTCGAACCACCCGGAGCAAGTTTGAAGTGGGTAGATTTTTGCTGGTGTCTAGTGTGAATCGCGATCGCGAAGAGTAGTGAGGGGATGAGGAGGTTTTGTGCTTCGGGATCATGGAGTGAGCATCTGTTGTGGTGATTGGCCTGGCATTGCTTCGCGTTCGAGTGGCCGAGCTCGTGAAGGAGATGAGTTGGGGGCGAGGGCTATGAGAGTTGGCTGGTATACGTGATAGCGTGGGTGATTCCGTGATCGCGCTCGAAGAGGAACTTCGGTCGGGGGGGGGTAT
>NW_017686915.1:0-793 GCF_001879085.1 Nicotiana attenuata | reverse complement strand
GGCCCGGAGGTCTGGCGATTGGATTTCACGTGTCGACGGTGGACGAGGACCCGGTGGATGAAGCCCCCGGTTAATGGGGGAGATTGGGACTGGTCCGATTACGGGAACAGGGGGGTCATTCCCACCCATGCAGACATCGTTCTCGCTAGAAGCGAGGAGAGGGTCCACACCGACCGCAGGGGATACTGCATTTTTTACGCCTATCCTTTCAGGTTGGGGTTCAAGATCCCGCTCCCAATGCTAGTGGTGGATTTCTGCCGTTATTACGGGGTGTGCCCGGGTCAGCTCACTCCTTCCCTTTACAAATTGTTGGCAATGTTCATCAAGTACGCGGAATTGGCCCGTAGGGAGGTCACGCTGCAGCATGTGCTTAGTCTCTACGCTCCCCAGAGAGTCCGTGGCACCATGATTCAGGCGTGCCCTCGTGGGTCGAGGGGCCTGGTCATGAATTAGATGACGGGGTCGACCCTCGCCCTTTCGAGCACTTCTTTTATATCATGACCAGGCATCTGGTGGCGGATGCTACTGGGTTCCCAGAGGCTTGGAACCATACACATAAGTTCTTTAGTGGTTGAATTCCCTTTTCTTCCCCTCTTTATGATTTGTGATCATGAGCGTTAACTCGTGTCGTTTTTTGTAGCCGACAGGTCGCCGCCGGCCCCATTGCCTTGGATACGTGAGTGGGTCGAGGCCGTACTCCCCCATACGGTGGGGATACGCACATGGGCGTCTTTCTGGGAGAGGCATGGTCGTAGGCCTATGGCAGGTAAAAAATTGATTTCTTCTTCTGTTC
>NW_017686914.1:4404-6205 GCF_001879085.1 Nicotiana attenuata | reverse complement strand
ACCTATAGGTAGAGGTCCTAACTCCCTCCAGGACCATTAAGAAGGGACGGGTAGCAGCACGCAATAGAAATCATTGACCAACACTCGCTTTGCATGACCACTAAGGGGATGGGAAGGGTAGATATGGATATG
The DNA here is from genome assembly GCF_001879085.1 of Nicotiana attenuata. Taxonomy (NCBI): domain Eukaryota; kingdom Viridiplantae; phylum Streptophyta; class Magnoliopsida; order Solanales; family Solanaceae; genus Nicotiana; species Nicotiana attenuata. The sequence continues at coordinate 6,073 of NW_017686914.1, read as the reverse complement.
ATGACTACGAGCTAATGTCACGTGTATCCCCTCATTGAGGAGTGTTTACCGGACATTGTGTGGGGTGATCCTATAGGATAACCAACCTAGGACCTCCCTCTCCCCAAATACTCTTTGCTTGAAACTCTATTTTCTTTTTTTTTCTACAACCTGTTTAAATTCCTATTTTATACAATGCCCAACATGCTCTACTTACAATTATTTGCTTCAATCGTTTATTTATGGACTAATGTGTGAATATAAGTTCGGCCGGGACCCACAGTTGTGGACCAAGAGGGGTGCCTAACACCTTCCCCTCGAGGTTATTTCGAGCTCTTACCCTAATCTCTGGTAATGCAAACCAACCCAAGAGTTAATCGCTGTAGGTGCCCTAACGCACCATAATCTGTTAGGTGGCGACTCTTCAAATACCCAATTCTCAAAAAAGAAATGAGTCATTACACCCCGTGAATATCGAAACCCGGACTTCTCCCCGCGAGAGAGGGGAAAAAAGGTGGCGACAGCATGGCGACTCTGCTGGGGATATTTTTAGGCTCTTACCATAACGAACTTATGAATTAGTCCAAGCATGCTTTATCCTGTACCCTTCTCCCTTATTTGAATTTAACTGTCTATTTTGAGCATTTATGATTCCTTTATTACCCTGAAAACTGCCTTGTCTCCTTGTTTTTCTTTCTGTGTAGCTGTCTTTTCAATTATTTAAATGTTGTATTTATTTCTTCCTACGTGAAAATAATTGCCTACATGTTATTAACTCCTGCATAAATCATGCTCCACATCATATTCCACTCGTGCGTATCAAATCCTTTGGCAACGCTTTTATGAGTGGTTGCGCTCTTCCTATTTGCTACCCTTGAATGCAGAAAGGCTTATTTGCGGTAAAACCACTCGATCAGCGGTGAAGTCGACGGTTCCTTGCCTTCCCCCTCAAGTTGTCCGCTTGAGGGTACCAGTCTAAAACTCCATAGAAACCTTACTCTGTTTAAATTGTGCATGCATCATGGTCAAAACTAGCCGGGTCAGTTATGTTGTCCACATAATGATCCTTTAAGATAAGCCTTATCCGAAGTCCATCGGGTTTTCCATAACCCCAACGGACGCAACCACGTTATGTGCATTAAATTGGAGGACTAAATGCCGATATGCTGATCATAAATGTATAAATAGTCGAGTCTGGTGGGGGTAAGGTCTAACCCTTTGTTTTGCAGGAAATGAGGCACGAGGTCCCAGATTCGGTACGGTTAACAATATCCCCCCATTGTTGCTAGATTGGTGGGAAGATATCTCCTCAAGTGACAAGAAGCACGTGAAAAGGTACCTGGGTAACTTGTCGTCCCTGCTATATATTGAACCAAACAACAAACTGATTGAGGCTGCTACTCTATTCTTGGATAGTGAAAGAGCGGTGTTCTGTTTCAGTAACATAGAAATGACGCCGCTTCTAGAGGAAATAGGAGGACTTGCAGGGTTAACTTGGGACAGTCCTGGGCTTTTGGTGCCAGAAAACCGTACGGGCAGGGGGTTTCTGAAGATGATGGGACTGAAAAAGAATGTCGACCTAGTGTGCTTGAAAGACTCCTACATACCTTTCAAATATCTCTATGAGAGGTATGGCCATAGCAAGTCTTTCCGCACTTACCATGATGAGATCGCCCTCACTTCACTGGGT
>NW_017686914.1:0-1200 GCF_001879085.1 Nicotiana attenuata | reverse complement strand
ACTCATGATAATAGAAGGAAAACAAAGAAATAGATGAAGATAAACCCATAATATTAAATTGCTAATTAAAACTTGAAGATTCAATGGTAAAACTCTTGTAAAATTACTCCAAATAGTAAGAAAACACTATTCACGAGCGCAACTCAACTGTAGAATCTAACTCTCTCCCTAAAAATGGGAAAAGAAACTATTTATACTAGGCCAAAAATACCCCTGCGGGGCTAGTGTGGACCGCACAAAATCAAGTGCGGCCGTACTAAGGCTCTTAGCTAAAAAAATCCTGCTCTCTGAACATGGCCACCGCGGACTGCACAAAATGCACCGCGGCCGCGGTGGCTCCTGTTGCGGTCCGCACAAAATAGAACGCGGACCGCATTAGCATCAATCCTCCAACTTGATAGCTCTCTGAAGTTTAGCTTTGCGGACCGCACAGAATCGAGTGCGGCCGCAATGAAGTCAATGCGGACCGCAGAGAATGGAGTGCGGCCGCATCACTTGGCTGCCTGAAATTGAGCATTCTCTGAATCTCCCCTTTGCGGACCGCACAGAATGGAGTGCGGCCGCATTGGTCCTGTTTTGCTGAGCTTGGACTTGTTCTTGGTACTTGTGCATGTTTCCCTCCTTTTTGAGCTGGTTTTGACGAATTGTCACCTTGTTGATCAAACCCTGCAATCAAGTACAACACGTAAGCCTTTGGGACTATTTTGCACACATTTCTAATCAAAACTCAAGTAAGAAGGAGTGTAAAATACATCATAATCCCTAGTTATCAACTCCCCCAAACTTAAGCTTTTGCTTTTCCTCAAGCAAACAAAATAAGACCCACCCCTTAAGAGTAAATCCAAGAAAATTCGGCCGAACTAAAGTGACCTCAACTAGCATAAATTGGGACTAACAATTGCCCTCAATTCAAATGAATCATTAACAACATCCACTCTTTTAAACACCATGGATCTAGTGCGACACAAGAGCATCAAGAATTGACTCAACACATCAAAGGAACTCTTTCTATTACTTTGGTCATTGTGGAACCCAAACTCACACATCCTCGACTCTCCCAAAGCAAACCTCACCTTTAGGATAGTATCACTCAGAACAAGGTTGATGGAAATACACTCATCTCTCTCAAGGAAAAACGTCAAAAAGTCCGGCACTAGGTACCATATGCTTGCCCCTTATCGTGAGTCACCTCTAAATGTA
>NW_017686913.1:5098-6205 GCF_001879085.1 Nicotiana attenuata | reverse complement strand
AGGTATGGGAGTTACGACCATAACTCCATAAGTATTAGAGTAGTGAGAGTTATGGAGATAATGGAGAAGAGTAGTGGGTATTACTCATTTGGTGATTATGGACATCCACTATAATTATATTTTATAACAGTATAAAATATTTTAAATTAAATTATTTGCAATATTAAATATGAATTATTCTTCTTAAAACATACTGTATGAAATAGCTCGGTGACATAAACGGGAGAAAAAGGAGCATAACATAAACAGTAAATATTTATCTATTGATGTGACCAATGAAAGACTCCAATTCCTTCCTTGTCACGCCGCCTTCCACCGCCGACTTCCGAATAGCCACTCCTAAATCCGCCGCTCTTTTACGAATCTCGTTTCCTTCATTGCTCGACACCAGTGTTTTCACTGCTCTTTCAACAGTATTTGATGTTACAACTTCATTTCTATGTTCCCAGTTGTTCATAAGAATTCCAACTTTCAGAAATTTCGTTATTAAAATGCTATTTCTTGGCTGATCAGAATGCATGGGCCATGCAATAATAGGAACTCCTGTTGAAAGACTCTCCATGCATGAATTCCATCCACAATGACTCATAAATCCACCGGTTGAAAAATGTCCTAATATCTCCAATTGTGGTGCCCAATCTCTTACTATTATTCCTTTATTCTTAATTCTTTCTTCATACCCATTTGGAAGTTCAAATTTTCTCACGTCTCCTGAAAAAATATCTCCTTTATCGGCATCTCTCAATGCCCAAATGAACTTTGTGTCACTTCTTTCTAGTCCTATACAGAGCTCTTTGATTTGTTCATCAGTTAATGAAGTTGTTGTTCCAAACGAAATAAAGATGACAGATTTTGGAGATTGTTTATCAAGCCATGTCAAGCATTTGTGACGTTGCCCGATTGATGAATTGTTGCTTGAAGTGCTAGTCATCACTGGATTGAATGGACCTATAGCCCAGTGCATTTTGTTTCTTTTGATTGGTTCTTTTTCTAGTAAATTCATGAATTTTCCTTCTATGACTCTGCTTGTGTTGTAAATCTTTCCAGAGTCAGAATTTGAGTATTTCCTTTGTGCAGCCATGAAATCCATGAACTCTGACGTAAAAC
>NW_017686913.1:0-769 GCF_001879085.1 Nicotiana attenuata | reverse complement strand
ATTTTTCATGTTAGGTGTGCATGTCATGTTTATAATTTAATGTTAAAGTGGCCTTGATTATTTTCAACTGAGATTACTCATGTTAGAAGAGCAGTTGGTGTTATTCAAGGAATAATAGACAATCTAGATAAAGGAATTTAAGAATAAGTGTGTACCAGTATAACCTTTAAACCCAGATTCATGCCAAACGAAATTGTTACTAGATGGAATTATACATATATATTTTTAAAATGTTGCTACAAATATAGATTCCCAATAACTGAAGTTGCTAATGCGCATTGTACTGATCGAAACCGTATGTTAACAACTAGTACTTGGGAGGTCATTAATGATGTTGTTAAATTTTTACATAAATTTTATACAACTACTGTTGAGTTTTCTGGAGCATATTACCCTACTGTTACTATGGCTTTAGTACATATAGCTGAAATTTCTTTTCTACTCTTTGAATTTAAGAAGAAAGAAAATATAAGGATGTTGTGGAAAAAATGCAAGCAAAATTCAAAAAATATTTCTTTCCAATTCCTCCGATTTACTTAATTGGTGCTGTTTTAAATCCTTCTATTAAGATGTCTGATTGTCACCAATTAATGAATGCTTTATATACTTATATGGAGATTGGACCAACTGAAACCCCAGATTTATATGTTTCTATGAACAAGCTAAATGATTATTTACAACAATTATATAATTATTATGCAAATGTAATTGATGATGCTGCTCGTACTGTAGGCAATGTTAATCCCACTATGCACTGTAGCACTTCTGC
>NW_017686912.1:4541-6205 GCF_001879085.1 Nicotiana attenuata | reverse complement strand
ACGCCTGCCCAGCCAGGCTAGAGGTAGGGGTTAGGGAGGCCAGGAGGTAGGGGTCAGCCCGCTAGAGGTGGAGGTCAGGCCATCAGAGGTGGAGGCCAGCCAGCAGGAGGTCGTCCCAGGTATGTGGTTCAGGGTGGTGGGGCCCAGCCCCGATGTTATGCTATTCCAGCTAGGCCTGAGGCTGAGTCCTCCGATGCAGTTATCACAGGTACGGTTTCAGTTTGCAGTAGAGATGCTTCAGTTCTATTTGATCCAGGGTCTACGTACTCCTATGTGTCATCTTATTTTGCTCCATATTTGGTTGTGCCTCGTGATGCCTTGAGTGTCCCCGTGTATGTGTCCACGTCGGTGGGTGATTCTATTATAATAGATCGTGTCTATCGCTCGAGTGTGGTTGTTATTGGGGGTCTTGAGACTAGTGTAGATCTCCTACTTCTCGATATGGTTGATTTCGATGTCATTTTGGGGATGGATTGGTTGTCACCTTACCATGCTATATTGCATTGTCACGCAAAGACCGTGACCTTAGCCTTGCCGGGGTTCCCTCGATCGGAGTGGAGAGGGACTCCTGGTCATTCTATCAGCACGGTTATTTTGTATGTGAAGGCTCGGCGTATGGTTGAGAAGGGGTGTTTGGCTTATTTGGCCTATGTTCGTGATTCTAGTGCCGAGGTTCTTTCTATGGATTCTGTACCAGTTGTTCGGGAGTTTCCAGAGGTATTTCCTGCAGACCTGCCGGGGATGCCACCCGATAGCGATATTGACTTTTGCATTGATTTAGCTCCGGGCACTCAGCCCAATTCTATTCCTCCGTATCGCATGGCCCCGCCAGAGTTGAAAGAATTGAAGGAGCAGTTGCAAGATTTGCTTGATAAGGACTTATTAGACCTAGTGTCTCACCTTGGGGTGCGCCAGTGTTGTTTGTTAAGAAAGAAGGATGGATCGATGAGGATGTGTATAGATTATTGGCAGTTGAACAAAGTCACCATCAAGAACAAGTATCCATTGCCGAGGATTGATGATTTGTTTGATCAGCTTCAGGGTGCCAAGGTATTTTCGAAGATTAATTTGAGATCTGGCTACCATCAGTTGAGGATTAAGGCATTCGATGTCCCTAAGACAGCTTTTCGCACTCGATACGGGCACTATGAGTTTTTAGTGATGTCGTTTGGGTTGACAAATGCCCCTTCAGTATTCATGGATTTGATGAACCGGGTGTCCAGGCCTTATTGGGATTCCTTCTTGATTGTCTTCATTGATGATATTTTGATCTACTCCCGCAGCCGAGAGGAGAACGAGCAGCATCTTCGAGTCGTTCTTCAGACCCTAAGAGACAGTCAGTTGTATGCTAAGTTTTTGAAATGTGAGTTCCGGTTGAGTTCAGTTGCTTTCTTGGGTCATGTCGTGTCAGCAGAGGGTATTCAGGCGGATCCTAAGAAGATTGAGGCAGTTAGGGACTAGCCTAGACCCACATCATCTATAGAGATCCGGAGTTTCTTGGGTTTGGCGGGTTATTACCATCGGTTTGTGGAGGGGTTTTCATCTATTGCAGCCCCGATGACCAGGTTGACCCAGAAGGGTGCCCAGTTCAGGTGGTCGGACGAGTGTGAGGCGAGCTTTCAGAAGCTCAAGACAGCTTTGACTACGGCACCGGTGTTGGTTTT
>NW_017686912.1:0-1102 GCF_001879085.1 Nicotiana attenuata | reverse complement strand
TATATACATTAGTGCAGAGACAAACGGGTTTTCAAAACAGACCCTTTTGACACCTGTAAGCAGGATATCTAATGAGGTTAAGCCGAATTTGACAGAACTAGTTTCGGGAAATGCCATCACTTAATAAGGCCAGTTTTAAGAAGTAAACTAGACGAAAATGAAATTGACTCGTTAGGCTAATTAGACTACTAGACGTAATTGCGGATGGCAATCCCTATAGACAGGATGTCTATATTTGAAATGATTAAATACACGGTTGTTTGAGGCCCTATGAACAAAATAGCAGAATCTTTAGAACGTGATTTTCTACTGTTTGATGCAAAACGACACTGGAAATGAAGTCCTATAGGCATGATTCTATTATGATGCAAACGACATTAATAGTGAAATCCTATAGGCATGATTTCTATTAGGCAAAGCAATCAGGCTTTAAAAGAGTAAATCCCTATGAGCATGTTTCCAATTGAGTAAAGCAGGCAGATTTTTAAAAGTAAGATCCTAAGAGCAGGATTTCTACCCGTGTTACCCCACAAAGTATACATCTACACACCCCTTTTTACTAAGCACCCCCAAATTTCTATTTACATGGCAGGATATTACTGGCTCACTATGAAAAAGGAAGCCGTAGATTACGTCAAGAGGTGCGAGCAGTGCCAAAAGTACGCACCTATGATACATCAAGGGGGCGAACACCTCCACTCTGTCACTTCGCCATGGCCGTTCGTCAAATGTGGAATGGACATCGTCGGACCATCCCAGCTGGGCGAGGTAAGATACATTTTCTTTTGGTTTTAACTGACTACTTTTCCAAATGGGTGGAAGCAAGTGCGTTCACCCAAATACGCGAACAAGAAGTCATCACATTCATATGGAGGAACATCATATACCGTTTCGGCATCCCTAAAGAAATCACATGTGACAATGGGCCCCAATTCACCGGGAAAAAGACCACCGAGTTCTTCGAAAAATGCCACATCAAGCGAATACTCTCCACGCCATATCATCCCGCCGGTAACGGTCAAGCCGAATCCTCCAACAAAACAATACTGAACATCTTAAAGAAAAAGCTAGAGGATGCCAAAGGGTTATGGCCAGAATTGCT
>NW_017686911.1:5291-6205 GCF_001879085.1 Nicotiana attenuata | reverse complement strand
AATTGTGCCAAGAAGAAGTTGAATAGGATTGGTTATAGCTGACGCTCCCTTGTCGGGATGTTTGACTTGTTATTATTGTTCCCTTGCCGGGAAGAGTATTAGTTTTGATTGTTCCCTTGCCGGGATTGTATGGTGTATTATGTTGAAAGTAAAGGGAGCGGGTGGTACGCCTACCACAAGTGATATTGAAATGGGAGCGGGTGGTACGCCTACCACAAGTGATATTGAAATGGGAGCGGGTGGTAAGCCTACCGCAAGTGATATTGAAATGGGAGCGGGTGGTCCGCCTACCACGAGTGATATTGAAATGGGAGCGGGTGGTACGCCTACCACGAGTGATATTGAGAAATGGGATCGGGTTGCACGCCTGCAACAAGATGAGTTGAATATGAAAGTTGCCTTATCTTTTCATTTATTGCTAGAAGTTAAACTGTAGATGTACGTGCTATTCTACCTGATATTTTATTTCTATCTGTTGCCCTTGAAGCATGCTCCTTCCCCAGCTTTAACTGTTATTTTCTTGCTACTTCTCCGTTGTACTTGTATATATATCTGCACAGGTTTATCTGGAGTCTGGTCCTAGCCTCGTCACTACCTCGCCGGGGTTAGGCCAGACACTTACCAGCACATGGGGTCGTTGTGCTGATACTCACTCTGTGCTATTTTGCACAGATCCAGGTTTCGGACAGCAGCAGCAGTGTGTAGGAGCTAGGCCTTCAGGTCCAGACGAGACCCCGAGGTAGCCTTGCAGGCGTCCGCAGTCCCGGCGTCTCCCCTATCCTTTATTCTGTCTGTTATCTCATTGTATTCGAGACAAACAGTTTATGTTCTCTTTCAGACGTTGTATTTAGTATTCTTAGTAGTTCGTGAGTATTGTGACACCAGTCTTGGGTAGAGGCTTTTGTTGAATCTTC
>NW_017686911.1:0-869 GCF_001879085.1 Nicotiana attenuata | reverse complement strand
AACCTTATTGAAACGATAACGATAAGCATATGTACAAATCGATAATCGATAAGTAATTATCGATAAGGGTCAAAATCGAATCGATAAATCGAATGCACACCCCTAAACTGTAGACACTTGTAAAATGAGTAATTACCTATTTGTGTAGATTAATATAACATACATAATGTATATATATTCCGCTACTATTTTGAAAGCGGCTATACAATATCATTTTTCCTAATCTATACCCTTTCCTTTACCCTAATCCCTTACCCTATTATTTCCTCTATCACATTTGAGGAATGATCATATTTAAAGATCAAAGGAATGAAGTTCAAATTAATGGAAAACAGAATTAGCCGTGATGATGTATTTTGTTTTGTTTTTTGATACCGTTGGAGTGTTGGTGGCATACATTTGATCCCTTACTTTAGTTTTGTTGCATGTGCTTGTTGACACAATTTCTATGTTATTTTAGCTTCTTTTTGTCCATATTAGTTAGGCGCGTTTATAGCGATATACTTTCCGTGGAATCCCGCAAATTTTCTTATTGGTATAATCGATAAGCCCCCAAAATCGATAAATCAAAATCGAAAAAATCGAAACCTTATTGAAACGATAACGATAAGCATATGTACAAATCGATAATCGATAAGTAATTATCCATAAGGGTTAAAATCGAATCGATAAATCGAATGCACATCCTACCAGATCTCCTTCCTCTAAAAGAAAACAGAGTTAATAAATCGGAAATTCTTTCAGATTGGATAGCTGACACTTCTACTCAGATCAAACCGAATTGCTATGCTACTCTAACTCTTTTTGCAGCTGTTTCTCTCTCTAGATTCAACTTGTAAGTTCCCTCTTTTTTGTCTTTTCACTGTCTC
>NW_017686910.1:0-6206 GCF_001879085.1 Nicotiana attenuata | reverse complement strand
ACAGAAGTATAATATGAAGATAGGGTTTACTTTTAAGAGATAGTTTGTGTCCTAATGTTCTTGCGAGAAGTTTTGTGAGGGAAGCGCATTGTGGGGCCCCTATGGAAACTTTGGTGTGCCAAAAACACTTGACATCCTTGCTAAAAATTTCTTTTGGCATAATATGAGAAAAGATGTAGAAAGATTTTGTGCTCAATGCCTTGAATACTGTTGGCCCAAGTAAAGGTTAGTTTTGAAGACTGACAAAGGAACTCAGACATGAACCAGGTCCATCCAGTGGTCCATCCCTCAGGTTCACAAAAACGAGCAGATTCAAGCATGTGGGATGCACGCGAAGGAGATAAGATTAAACTTCGGTGTATTTAATATCTCCTGATCGAAAAGGTTGCATAATTGATAAAGAGAAGGAGTCCTTAATCAAAGAGAACACTATCCAAGATAGGGAAGGAGTTAGAAGTTGAAATCAACTAGAACTCTTCCACCAAGGATGAGTTGCATCAGAACTCTAGTTATTTCTTCATCTACTAACTCTATAAATTGCAGGATGTTCTCACATTAAAGTGTTGCACAAAAACGCAGAAGTTAAACGTGAATTGGGAGCAAAATAGCAAGGCTTTTTGCAAGCAGTTCGTGTGTGATTCAAGTGTGCAAACCAGAAGCTACATGAACGAGATTGAAGAACCAGCACCATAAAGAGTTTTATGTGTCTTTCTTTATTTCTAGTTCAATTGTAGTAGGTGTTTTAATATTGTACCTTTCACCTTTCATAGAAGCAATTGTATTAGGTACTTTGAGTATTCAAGTTAGAGTTAACTTGAAGTTGTCGCAGCAGTTAGAGGCTGGTTGCCACAACGGGATTAGAGTTAATCCTTAGGTTTACAAAGAGTTTTGTAAATGCAGTTTTGGCTTAGTGATTTTAGTGGAAGTTTGGGAAAATCCTACTGAGTAGTAGGTCGTGGTTTTTTTCACCTTTTGAGCCAGGTGTTTTTCACGTAAAAATCTCTGTGTTCTTTATTTTATGTACTTTTAATTCCGCAAACAGCAGTCGTTAGTACACCTAGAAGAACCAGGTCCTTCCAGAAGCAGTTTAAGCAAAAATTGGGTACCATACAAATCACCCCCCCTCTTGTGTGGTATTGACGTGTAGAACATCACAGATCAACTCGTTCACACAAGACTCTTATAATGAAGCATGAAGAAGCAGAAAATGGGGAAAATGGGGCGGTAGATCATGTGACGACGGGCCGGGTCATCACATCCTCCCCAACTAAAATAAACGCTCGTCCTAGAGCGGGTCAAGAAACATACCTGAAGCCTCAAACAGGTGAGGATATCTGCTCCGCATCTCCCGCTCGGTCTCCCAGGTAGCCTCCTCCACGGGCCGACCTCTCCACTGCACTTTCACCGAAGCTATGTCCTTTGACCTCAACTTCCGAACCTGACGATCCAAAATGGCTGCTGGCTCTACATCATAAGTCAAATCATCATCCATCTGAACCGTTCTGAAGTCCAATACATGGGACGGGTCCCCAACATACTTCCGGAGCATAGATACATGAAATACCGGATGCACGCCCGACAAGCTGGGTGGCAAGGCAAGCTCATAAGCCACCTCTCCAATCCTCCTAAGTACCTCAAAAGGCCCAATAAACCGCGGACTCAGCTTCCCTTTCTTTCCAAACCGCATAACACCCTTCATGGGCGAAACCTTCAGCAAGGCCTTCTCACCAACCATATAAGACACATCTCGAACCTTCCGGTCCGCATAACTCTTCTGACGCGACTGAGCTATACGAAGCCTCTCCTGAATCAACTTCACCTTCTCCAAGGCATCCTGAACCATCTCTGTCCCCAATACCCTAGCCTCACCGGGCTCGAACCAACCAACAGGAGATCTACACCGCCTCCCATACAATGCCTCATACGGAGCCATCTGAATGCTCGATTGATAACTGTTGTTGTAGGCAAACTCTGCAAGCGGCAAAAACCCATCCCAAGAACCTCCAAAATCAATAACACAGGCACGCAACATGTCCTCCAATATCTGAATAGTACGCTCGGACTGCCCGTCCGTCTGAGGATGAAATGTTGTGCTCAACTCCACCTGTGTACCTAACTCCCGCTAAAAAGTCCTCCAGAACTGAGAAGTGGACTAAGTACCCCTATCTGAGATAATAGACACTGGAACCCCATGCAATTGGACAATCTCCCGGATAAAGATCCCTTCCAGCCGCTCCGAAGAATAGGTAGTACATACTGGAATAAAGTGCGCGGACTTGGTCAGCCGATCCATAATCACCCAAATCGAATCAAACTTCTTCAAAGTCCGAGGGAGGCCACTCACGAAATCCATAGTAATCCTCTCCCACTTCCACTCGAGAATAATCATCCGCTGAAGTACACCACCCAGTTTCTGATGCTCATATTTTACCTGCTGACAGTTGAGACACCGAGCCACAAATCCTACATTGTCTTTCTTCATTCTTCTCCACCAATAATGCTGCCTCAAATCCTGATACATCTTTGCGGCACCCGGATGAATGGAATACCGCGAGCTGTGGGCCTCCTCCAATATCAACTCCCGAAGCCCATCCACATTGGGCACACAAATCCGGCCCTGCATCCTCAACACACCATCCTCACCAATGGTCACGTCTCTGGCATCATCATGCTGGACCCTGTCCTTAAGGACAAGCAAATGCGGATCCTCATCTTGGCGCTCTCTGATGCGGTCATACAAGGAAGACCGAGAAACCACGCAAGCCAACACCCGACTAGGCTCCGTAATATCTAGTCTCACCAACCGATTGGCCAAGGCCTGAACATCAACTGCAAAGGGCCTCTCCCCAACTGGAATATACGCTAAACTCCCCATACTAACTGCCTTTCGGCTCAAAGCGTCGGCCACTACATTGGCCTTCCCCGGGTGATACAGAATGGTAATATCATAATCCTTAAGTAACTCTAGCCACCTCCGCTGTCTCAAATTAAGATCCTTTTGCTTGAACAAATGCTGAAGACTGCGATGATCGGTGAATACCTCACAAGATACGCCATACAAGTAGTGCTCCAAATCTTCAAAGCATGAACTATAGCAGCCAACTCCAAATCATGTACATGGTAGTTCTTCTCGTGGGGCTTCAACTGATGAGAAGCATATGCAATAACTCTACCCTCCTGCATCAATACACATCCAATCCCAACTCTCGAAGCATCATAATATACAGTATAGGAACCTGAAGTTGATGGCAAAACCAATATTGGAGCTGTGGTCAAAGCTGTCTTGAGCTTCTGAAAGCTCTCCTCGCACTCGTTCGACCATACAAATGGAGCACCCTTCTGAGTCAACTTGGTCAAGGGCGATGCAATAGAGGAAAATCCCTGAACAAACCGGTGATAATAACCCGCCAAACCAAGGAAACTACGAACTCTGTGGCTGAGGTCGGTCTAGGCCAACTCTGCACCGCCTCTATCTTCTTCGGGTCGACCTGAATACCCTCGCTGGACACCACGTGCCCTAAGAAAGCTTCTGAGCTGAGCCAATTGCATAAAGCTTCTCCTCCCTCAATCTCTGCAATACAACTCGCAAATGCTGCGTGCTCCTCCTGGCTACGCGAGTACACCATAATATCATCAATAAAAACAATAACGAATGAATCCAGATACGGTCGAAATACACTGTTCATCAAGTGCATGAACGTTGTTGGGGCATTGGTCAGCCCAAAGGACATAACAAGAAACTCCTAGTGCCCATATCTAGTCCTGGAAGCAGTCTTCATAATATCTGAATCCCTGATCTTCAACTGGTGATAGCCCGAACGGAGATCAATCTTGGAGAATACCCTCGCTCCCTGAAGCTGGTCAAATAAATCATCAATGCGAGGTAGGGGATACTTGTTCTTCATTGTAACCTTGTTCCACTGCCTGTAGTTAATGCACATTCTCATGGTGCCATCTTTCTTCTTCACAAACTGAACCGGTGCACCCTACGGTGACACACTAGGCCGAATGAACCCCTTATCTAGGAGTTCTTGAAGCTGATCCTTCAGTTCTTTCAACTCCGCTGGTGCCATACGATATGGCGGGATGGAAATGGGCTGAGTGCCTGGCACCAGGTCAATACCAAAATCGATATCCCTGTCCGAGGGCATGCCCGACAGGTCTGCAGGGAAAACATCGGGAAACTCCCTCACAACTGGAACAGAATCAAGGCTAGGGGTCTCGGCTCCAACATCCCTCACGAACGCCAAATATGAAAGGAAACCTTTCCCAACCATACGCTGGGCCTTTAAGAATGAAATCACCCTGCTAGGAACATAGTCAGTCATACCACGCCACTCGATCCTCGGTACACCCGGTATAGCCAGAGTGACTGTCTTAGCATGACAGTCTAGGATAGCATGACACGGAGATAACTAGTCCATGCCCAAAATAACATCAAAATCTACCATGCTCAATAGCAACAGATCAACTCGGGTCTCCAGATCCCAATAGTAACCAAACATGACCGGTATACATGGTCTACAACAACAGTATCGCCCACCGGGGTAGATACATGGACAGGTAGATCAAGTCACCCTCGGGTCGTACCCAGATGATGAGCAAAATATGAGGACACATAGGAATAAGTGGAACCGGGATCAAATAAAACTGAGGCATCTCTGTGGCAGACTGAAATAATACCTGTAATAACAACATCCGAAGTAATAGCATCTGTCCTGCCCTGAAGAGCATAAAAGCGAGCCTGACCACCGCTCGATCGACCACCACCTCTGGGGCGACCCCTGGCTGCCTGACCCTCACCCCTAGCTGGCGGGTTGGGTGCTGAAGAAACTGGACCAGAAGATGAGGGCTGACCCCTCTGCTGAGATGAGCTGGCAGCACGACGAGGACACTCCCTCCGCATATGCCCAAACTCTCCACACTCATAGTAACTCCCAAGTGCTGGGGACTGGGACTGAAGGGAACCCCTCGCGCCAGAGTGACTAGCTGATGCACTCGGCCTGGAAGAACCCTGAGCAGACGGAGCACGAGATGAACTATGTGCTGGAAGAGCGCTGAGAGATGGCTGACTCTGCTAAGAACCCTAATAACCACGACCTGAAGATGCCCTGCGATACTTGGGACGGGTTGACTGAGCGGGCCTGAAAGAACGACCCTGACCCTGCTGGAACTGGCCCCTCGAAGGAGCGCCACTGTAACTACCAGAGCCTCGAGGCCTCTTGGCCTCCCTCTCATCTTGATCCTGACGGCGAACCACCTCAATCTCTCAGGCTATATCAACCACCTCCTCGAATGTGGCACCCAGCACTCTCTCCCTAGTCATAAGAACACGAAGAGGGTAGTTGAGACCATCAACAAACCTCCGAATACGCTCACGATCTGTAGGAACCAGCCAAACTGCATGCCGAGCCAACTCTGAAAATCTCATCTCATACTGGGACACTGTCATATCTCCCTGTCGTAGCCAATCAAACTGTCTGCGCAGCTCCTCTCTGCGGGACTGCGGTACATACTTCTGCAAGAAGAGATTGGAGAACTCCTGCCAAGTCAAAGGTGATGCACGGCTGGCCTACGACGCTCAAACGCCTCCCACCAAGTGAAGGCAGCTCCGGTAAACTGAAAAGTAGTAAAAGCCACGCCACTGGACTCAAGAATCCCCGTTGTACAAAGCATCTGCTGACATCTGTCGAGAAAACCCTACGCATCCTCGCCCTCAACACCACTAAATGTCGGAGGCTGGAGCCTACCAAACCTCTCGAGGCGACGCTTCTCGTCCTCGGGCATAGCTGGAACCCTGAACTCCTCTACCGGCACAACTGGCTGAGCTGGAGGTGCCTCTGGAGTCTGTAATCCCTGCACTCCCTGCTCAAGTGTGCGAGCAGCGGGCGTCTGATTGCCTCCCCCGGCCTGTGAAGTAGTTGCTGATGTTGTAGTGGCTGAAACCACCTGAGCCAGGCCCATGCACATTGTCAAGATCTGAGCTAATGTCTCCTGAAGGCCAAGAATCACTATGGGCACAGCCGGTGCCTGAGTTGGTACTGCTGGAGCCTGATCCGGAGCCGGGGCAGCTGGTGGATCAACAGGTGCTGCCCTCGCTACTCTGCCTCCGCCACGACAGCGTCCACGGCCTCTGGTGGTCTCAGAAGGTGGCACTGGGGGTCGTCCGCCACGTCCGGTAGCTCGTGTCCTCACCATCTGTGAGA
>NW_017686909.1:5008-6206 GCF_001879085.1 Nicotiana attenuata | reverse complement strand
AAAATTCGGAAGAGTTCTTAGACCTAATTTTCGAGTTTTGATTGGGAATTTGACATTGGATTTGGATAATTTTGGTATGGTTAGACTCGTGAGAGTATGAGGATTTTGAAAATGTAAATTTTACCCGATTCCGAGATGTGGGCCCGGAGGGCGTTTTGGTCATTTTACCTAATTTCGCGTATTAGCTAAGAATTTATTTATAGAATCAGTTACTTGAAGTGTTATATACATTATGCAATTGAATTGAATAGATTTGGGCCATTTGGAGTCGAATACTCGTGGCAAGAACATGGTTTCGGGTTGATTTGGAGCCGGTTCGAGGTAAGTGGCTTGCCTAACCTTGTGTGGGGAAAATTCCCCTTAGGATTTGGTTTGTTGATAATTGAAATGCCTTTTACGTGAGGTGACAAGTGCGTACTTATGATAATTATTGAAAATCCGTTTTTCTTTAAGTAACTATAATGTGATTCTTTTTTTTCGTGTTCATACTGCGTGTAATTTAAGCCTGCTATTAGCCTAGGGAAGCATGTTTAATTGACTTAATTGCCTTACTTACTCAATTTGCCTTATTTGGATTATGTGCATCATGCTAGGTTAGAAATATCTGTTTTACTTTGGTATGGAAAATTGAATTGAATTGAATATTCTTCGTGCTGCGGCTGTGTGTTTACATTTGGGGACTACGGGCGATATCCCGGTAGATCCCCCCTGCACATTTACATTTGGGGACTACGCATGGAGATTCCGGTAGATGCCCGGTGCACTATGAGTTGGACTGCGGACGACACCCGGGAGACCCACTGGACATTTACATTTGGGGGCTACAGGACGGTATCCTGGTAGATCCTCGGTTTGTTGGTATTTACGTTTGGGGGCTACAGGACGGTATCCTGGTAGATCCCCGGTTTGTCGGTATTTATGTTTGGGGGCTACAGGACGGTATCCTGGTAGATCCCCGATTGCTAGATATTTACATTTGGGGGCTACAAGACGGTTCCTGGTAGATCCCCGATTGCTGGATATTTATATTTGGGGGCTACAGGACGGTATCCTGGTAGATCCCTGGTTGCCATTTCTGTGTTGAGTTGTATTCTTCCTGCGATATTTTCTCTGTTGTAATTGTTGTTATCTTTATCATTATACTGTGTTACTTCATACTGTTTCTCTCTTGAATGAAATTGTGGATTCTTTCCTTGAT
>NW_017686909.1:0-1437 GCF_001879085.1 Nicotiana attenuata | reverse complement strand
AATTTTTGAAGTTTCCGATTCGATAGTGAGATTTTGATCCGAGGGTCGGAATGGAATTCCGAAAGTCGGAGTAGCTCCGTAGTGTTGAATGTGACGTGTGTGCAAAATTTCAGGTCATTCGGACGAGGTTTGATAGAAGTTTTGATCGAAAGCGTAATTTGAGAGTTTTGGAGTTCTTAGGCTTGAATCCGATGTTAAATTGGTGTTTTGATGTTGTTTTGAGCGTTCCGAAGGTTGGAACAAGTTTGAATGATGTTTTAGGATTGGTTGGCATGTTTGGTTGAGGTCCTAGGGGGCTCGGGTGTGTTTCGGATGCTCAACGGGTCATATTTTGGACTTAGGAAATTGTAGAAAAATTGCAGCAGGTCAGTTCTGGTTTTTTTTTTTCGCGTTACCGAGTGGGGTCTCGCGTTCGCGAAGAGGAGCTGGGCTGGTGGAGGTTTAATGCTTCGCGTTCGCGAAGATGTTCCCGCAATCGCGAGGAAGTGAGGTCTTATACCTACGCGTTCGCGATGATGGTCCCGCGTTCGCGTAGGAGGAGGAAAGATGGCATCACGTTTGCGACATGGACATCGCGTTTGCGATGAAGGAAGGCTGGACCAAGCGAAGTTGTGCTTCGCGAACACGAGGGTCCTTCCGCATTCGCGAAGAAGGAATTATCTGGGCAGAATATAAAATTTCAAAGTCGAGGGTTTAGCCATTTTTATCAAAACTAGAGCTTGGGAGCTCGAATTTGAGTGAGGTTTCGAGGGATTTTCAGAGATTTCGATTGGGTAATGATTCTTAACTCCTTTTTGCTTATAACCCATTAATCTAAACATGAATTCATCATCTAATTTCGGATTTTGGGTGAGAAATTGGGGGAAAATTCGGAAGAGTTCTTAGACCTAATTTTCGAGTTTTGATTGGGAATTTGACATTGGATTTGGATAATTTTGGTATGGTTAGACTCGTGAGAGTATGAGGATTTTGAAAATGTAAATTTTACCCGATTCCGAGATGTGGGCCCGGAGGGCGTTTTGGTCATTTTACCTAATTTCGCGTATTAGCTAAGAATTTATTTATAGAATCAGTTACTTGAAGTGTTATTTACATTATTCAATTGAATTGAATAGATTTGGGCCATTTGGAGTCGAATACTCGTGGCAAGAACATGGTTTCGGGTTGATTTGGAGCCGGTTCGAGGTAAGTGGCTTGCCTAACCTTGTGTGGGGAAAATTTCCCTTAGGATTTGGTTTGTTGATAATTGAAATGCCTTTTACGTGAGGTGACGAGTGCGTACTTATGATAATTATTGAAAATCCGTTTTTCTTTAAGTAACTATAATGTGATTCTTTTTTTTCGTGTTCATACTGCGTGTAATTTAAGCCTGCTATTAGCCTAGGGAAGCATGTTTAATTGACTTAATTGCCTTACTTACTCAATTTGCCTTATTTG
>NW_017686908.1:1145-6206 GCF_001879085.1 Nicotiana attenuata | reverse complement strand
ATTTACGAGGCTTCCTATTATGGACTTAATTCGAAATATCCGAATTAATACTACCATAATAAATTACGAATTATTCCACTAAAAATTCGTAACTGCACTCCTCAGTTCAAATTCAAAATATTTCCATTAAACCTTGTTTAACTCCCCATGTTAAGATTCAGATACTAATCGAATAAATTAAATTACTGACAATTTAATTCATTGATTATTTCCTTTAGATTTTCTCTTAACTTATTTCATGTGACGGATACAAAATCCACCTGCAGGGTTTACACATGAAAACTTATAAGCTTTCATAAAGGTGTATCATCAATCTCTAGACCGAGACATGGATTCCATCAACTAACTATTACTTTGCCAATGTATATCATTATTGTCCAATTTACCAGGCATATTGACCCACGAAAGAATCTTGCCTTTTAATAAATCCAAACAATAATAATATACACAACTAATAATAATTATATCAAGATTAAGAGTGTAAGTACATTTAATGGCTAGAGAATTTATTTTATTAAGTCAATATAAAATACTTATCTCTACTTGGTCCGTTCAATACATACAAAATGTACTAGCACAAGCAGTCGGAATTAGACAATTCCCATAATAAAGATAAAATACATTTAATCTTGTGCTACAATCATTCCTGATGGTTTGTCCAATTCCATCATTAGATTGTGAACATGATCTTTATCTTTATACTTATAAGAACCGATGATTTAATCTTCTGTGTATAAGCTAAACTCTATACACTAAATCATCTACTATATAAGTAAAGGACACAAACGAATATATGATCTATTTAAAACTTTATTGAAATTGAATAAACAATTGTTCCATAATAAACACTATATCCAAACCAAAATTTAAGGTTAATAGTATATATCCCAACAAAAAGTATGGAAGAAGTCAATGAAATGTGCAGCATGAAGAGACGGTGGAGGTTTAGGACCAAACCATCTCTATGGGCAGATTTCACCAAAGCCAAATATTGCGTCAGGGCTCATCCTGTGACCAAAAAGTGGGCAGCCGGAAATTAATGGAAAAGTCTATTACAATGTAGAGAGAAAGCTGAAAACAACATTAAGTGGAAGATTAATTTAGGAGAATGCAGTTTCTGGCGGAACAATTGGACCTATAGAGGAGCTCTGGCAACAAGGTATCCCAACAATGGTGGATCATCAAAACTCATGGTAAAAGAGTTCTTCAGTGGGGGGGGATTTGAATTGGGAAAAACTAAGAAGACTTCTACCTGAAGAGGATATCATTCATATTACAAGCATTAAAATAGGGAGACAAGATCAACAAGACTATGCTATCTGGAGTAACACTAAAGATGGAATTTTTTCGAACAAATCAGATTGGCAACTGATTAGAATGCAGAAACCAAAGAATTCCTTCATCAACAGAGTATGGCATAAGAACGTCCCATTCAAGATTTCCTTTTTGAGCTGGAGGTTAATTAAGAGAAGGCTACCATTTGATGATATCATTAGCAAATTTGGAAACCGGATGGTTTCTAAGTGTGCATGTTGCACGTCACCCAAATGTGAAACATTACAACATGTTTTCTTCGAAGGCCGGAAACTTGCGAATTTGGGCGCCACAGGCAGCGCCTTGGGCCACCTGTGGCGCTGGAAGCAGTAGCTAAATTGTGAGCAGTGATCGTTGCCAACTCCGCACTACTAATAAGTAGCAAGAAAGGGTCGCAATAGCTTTTAACCGATTTTGGGTCGGGATCGAATCCTCGGAGAGATAGCAGTTGGAATTGAGTATCTATCTAGTGTAGAGTTGCATATGTGTTCTTAATTACACTTCTATTCATTTTTCGGGTTTTCTTAATAATTCTACTTTTAAAAAACTACAAATTGTAAATTAAGCTAAGGGTTAAACTACTACGAGTTGTTCAAATAGGTTAAAGGGCACTAGGGTAATGACTACCGCCTAGGTGGTCAATTGACGGGTACTTGAATCTAAGGCACATTTGACATATTTGGGGAGTATGTTATAACCGTTGCACGAATTTACCCGCTCTACACCTCTCGGTGGTTCAAGTGATTTTGCCCGAATTGGATTTCTCAAGACCAATTGGGTATGCAATTTTGCACAAGCAACTTAGGGTTCAATTCGGGTATTACTCTCTCGAGGTTTAACCCTTTAATTGGGGCTATCAATCTCTTGAATACGCCCCAATTCATTGTTGGACCAATTTCGAAGACTTAGGCTCTCTTTCTCAAGAAGAGCTTAAGTCAACTCAACACAAACTAGTGTTTGCAACCACTAATTCAGAAATTAACCATGAAATTGGCCCAATTAACAAACACCCATAGTCAAATTAGCCCTAAAATACAAGACCAATCAATTACCCACACTAGGGTTGAGCCACAAGCTATGGGGTCTAGCTACTCATATCCAAAGAAGAAAAACAAGAAATAGATGAAGATGAACTCATATTAATTAATTGCTAAGCTAAATACAAAGATTCAATGATGAAAAGTAAGTAAAAATGCCCAAAATGGCTAAGAAAAGTCGACCCACGAGCGCAACTTACGTATTACAATATCTAATGCCCTAAAAATGGAAAAAGAATCTATTTATACTAAGCTAAAAAATCTGGACAAAAATGCCCCAGGGAGGTTAGTGCGGATCGCACAGAATGGACCGCGGTCCGCACTGGCTCTTTGACATCAAAAATCTCACACTCTGAACTTGGGCTCCGCGGACCGCACAGAATGGACCGCGGCCAGGCTTCTAGTGCGGTCCGCACAAAGTTGACCGCGGACCGCACAGGCTTCAAACTTGAAAAATCATCCTCTCTGAATCTTGGCACCGCGGACCGCAGAGAATGGACTGCGGCCGCATTGCCTTCAGTGCGGACCGCACAAAATAGTGTGCGGCCGCACTGCCTTGAAGCTTGAAATTCAACTCTCTGAATCTCCCAGTGCGGACCGCACAAAGTGGTGTGCGGCCGCAGTGGGCCTGTTCTGCCTAAGCTTACCTTGTCTTTGGCACTTGTGCAAGTTTCACTCCTTTTGAGCCGATCTTTGACATTTTGTCACTTTGTTGATCAAACCTGCAATCAAGAACAACTTGTAAGCCTTTTGGGACTATTTTGTATGAATATTTGATCAAAGCATAAGCAAGAAGGAATATAAAATGCGTCAAAATCCCTAGTTATCAACTCCCCCAAACTTAAGCTTTTGCTTGTCCTCAAGCAAACAAAATAAGACCCACCCCTTAAGAGAATGTCCAAGAAAATTTCAGCTGTCCTAAAGTGACCTCAACTAGCCTCAATTGGGAGTAACAAGTGTCCTCAATACACATGAATCATTAACAACATTTACTCTTTGAAAATACCATGGATCAAGTGTGACACAAGAGCATCAAGGGTTGACTCAACACATCAAAGGACTCTTTCTATTACTTTAGTCATTGTGCAACCCAAACTCACACATCCTCAACTCTCCCTAAGCTAACCTCACCTTTAGAATAATGGCACCCAGAACGAGGTAAATGGAAGTTCACTCATCTCTCTCAAGACAAAGCTACAAGTCCGGCTCTAGGTACCATATGCTTGCCCCTTATATGAGTATCCACTAATGTAAGCTTCATTCAACTCAAGATCATATAGGGCTTTTGTGGAGACATTGTGAAGGCTTTTGGTTCAGGGTAGGAAATGTTTTAGTCTAAGTAGGTTCCATCTTCCCTTAAACACTTCTTTTGATTCATTTGCATCCATTCACTTGACTCTTTGAGACATTTCACTTCTTTCTAAGGGGTTAGGGAGACACATTGTCACTCTTTCTTATGCATTTCAAGCCTTTTCTCCTTTTTCAAGTTTCCACACCTTTTATTCTTTGCTTTTCTTGAATCCCTTTTTATTCTTTTTCACATTGAACATTCTTTTATCTTTTTGCTTTTCTTTCTTTTCCATTGCCTTTCCTTTTCTTCATTTTTGTGCCTTTTTACCACTTTGTTGCAATCCTCTTCTCTCCCCCCAAACTTATACTTTTGCCATGTGCTAAAGGAAACATCGGGTGCCAAGAGAGGGTATCTTTTAGAACGGGTATAGGCTTGTATCATGGTTCTTGAAAGAAAAAGGTCTAAGGCTCAAAAGGGTTAACTAGGGATCATATCACTGGTAGGTTATGGAATTGTTCAAACTATCGTTTGGATCAAGGAGAGCCTATAATCATGTCTCAAGTCAAAATTGACCTAGGATTTCGTCTCAACAAACATTCAGGGCAAGTTCTAGACCAATGGCTCGGGACTTGGACTTGCAATTCAATTACTCACCACACAAGCTAAGGGATTGCTAAAGACATAGATTCGGGGGCTGATCGCAGCCAACTCCACGCTACTATAAAGTAGGAAGAGAGGGTCGCAATAGCTTTTAACCGATATGAGGGTCGGGATCAATTTCAACAGGGAGCTAGAAATTGGAGCTGGGTATCTATCTAGACTAGAATTGCGTGTATGCTCTTAATTGATCTTCTTATCATTTTTGGGTTTTTTAATTATAAACTATAGTTATCAAGCCACTAGTTGAATCTAGATTATACTATGTAATAATTGCTAAAGTTGTATCTAATGGGAAGAAGGGCACTAGGGTTGTGGCATCACCTAGGTGGCTAATTGACGGGTAGCAGTTACTAAGGTTCGATTGATATAATTGGGGCTTATGCTATAACCGTTGCACAATTTTACCCACTCTCACACTTCTCGGTAGAGAGAGTGATTTTGCCCAATTGACTCTCGAGAGACCAAATGGGTAGGCAAATTACATCAAGCAACTAGGGCTCAAGTAGGGTGATTACTCTCTCGAGATTTAACCAGTTAATTGGGACTATCATTTCTCATGAGTCCATCCCAATTCCTTGTTGGGTCAATTTTGGGGTCATAGACTCTCTTTCTCAAGAGGAGTTAAACCCACAAAGCTTGAATCAGTGTTTGCAACCACAAATTCGAAATTAAAACATAAAATCAACCCAAATAGCAAACACCCATAGTCAATCTAACCCTAGATGGCAACACCCATCAATTACCCACACTAGGGTTGAG
>NW_017686908.1:0-787 GCF_001879085.1 Nicotiana attenuata | reverse complement strand
GTCCGCACAAGCTTGAGCGCGGACCGCGTGGCTTAACACTTGGGATTTCACATCTCTCTGAACTTCTGCTCCGCAGACCGCACAAAAAGGTAGTGCGGCCGCGAAGTCACCACCGCGGACCGCGTAACCAGTACCGCGGCCGCGTAGCCTTAAGCCCAAACTAGCCATGTCTCTGAACCTCCTAGTGCGGCCGCATTCACTTTAGTGCGGTCCGCACTAGGCCCTCTTTTCCTCAACTCACTTAATCTTTGATACTTGAGCAGGTTTCACTCCTTTTGAGCCGATCTTTGACATTTCGTCACTTTGTCGATCAAACATGCAATCAAGCACAACTTGTGAGCATTTTGGGCCTATTTTGTAGCAATTTATAACCAAAGCATAGGCAAGTAGGGGCATAAAACATGTTAAAATACCGACTTATCAACTCCCCCAAACTTAAATCTTTGCTTGTCCTCAAGAAAACAAAATAAGACCCACCCCTTAAAGGACAATCCAAGTAATTCCAGCTATCCTAAAGTAACCTCAACAAGCATCAATTGGGACTAACAATTGCCCTCAATACAAATGGATCATTAACATTTAAACCTTGGAAACTATGGATCAAGTGTGACACAAGAGCATCAAGAATTGACTCATTACATCAAAGAACTCTCTCAATTACTTTAGTCGCTGTGGAACCCAAACTCATACATCCTCAACTCTCCCTAAGCAAACCTCACCTTTTAGAGTATAAGCACACAAACCCGAGGTTAATGGGAGTTCACTCGTCTCTCTCAAGGAAATGTCA
>NW_017686907.1:4288-6206 GCF_001879085.1 Nicotiana attenuata | reverse complement strand
GGTTTAGGTTTTGGGGTTGGTAGGGAAGGAAGGTGGTTAAAGTACGACGAACGGGTAGGAGTGTCGTGCATTGTTGATATTGTGAGGAAAGAGTGTAAATTAAGAAGGGTGATGCCGTGCCGCACGATGTACCATTCCGTGCCGATTGTATTGATTACATGGTGAGGAAAGAGAGTAAAAGCACGGAGGGTGATGCCGTGCACATCTTTGATAAATAATTATTTTGGTGAGGACGAGAGTAAAAGCAAGAAGGGTGATGCCGTGCAAACTGTTGATTTCTGTTCCTTGCTGATGTTCGAGTTATGTTGTTCCTTTCTTTACTTGATGCCTTTCCATTTAGAATTGTTATCTCCCCCACAACATGTTTTCCCTTCCCACGTTGACTGGTTATTTTTGTATTTCTTTTTCCGCTGTATATATTTAAACTGCACAGGTTTATTTGGTAGTCTGGTCCTAGCCTCGTCACTACTTCGCGGAGGTTAGGCTAGGCACTTATTCATTGTTTGTAAATTCTTCTTTGTCGTAAATATGTCTTCTTCAAGCCAGCAACCCAAAAAAAGTTATCATTGTAGACGAACTATCTCCTTCTTCTGCTCCAATCCGGAATAGGAGAGGTGGTAGGCTAAGAAGTTTAAGTTCTACACCTTCAAAGAGTTCTTCTTCTTCTCGTAATATTACTCCCCCACCATCTTTTAAATCTAATATTTCTTCATCTTCTTCGAGGGCTAGGGCTTCTAGATCTTCTTCTAAGAGTAGGGAACCTAACGAACCACTTCATGAGCCAAGAGTTGATGAGATTGTCCCTGCCGAGTTTTCTTTATAAAGGATAGTGAGACCATTAGTAAACAGCTTTCTTCCATGTCATCGCATGATCGTGCTGACCTTTATCCTACCCAAATAATAGAGGGTTTAGTGTCACTTGTGCGTAGAGATTGCTGTTAGAAATCTGATTTTCCAGTCGTAGTTCCTAATGACATTAGAGATAACCTCTTACGGAACTGGGTATTCTTTTGTGTACACTTTATCCCTTTACTTTAGGATTTAAGCCTCTTATCGACCCTATCATCATAAAATTCTGTCGATTCTTCAATGTTTGTTTGGGACAAATAGGTCCTCTTGTTTGGAGGGAAGTTGCATGCCTTAGGTATTTGGCCAATTTAGCTTCAGTTCCTTTTACTTTCCATCATTTTTTTCATCTCTATTCCCCGATGCTATTTCGCTAAGCAGTTTTTACTCTCGCAGCTAGGAGTAAAAGGGTTATAGTTATACCTGATGATGACAAGGATAGAGGATGGTATGTCCGATATGTTGTTGTCCCTACTGCAGGTTTGGTAGGTGAAGAAAATCTCCCCTTCCCTGAGAAGTGGAACTTTGCACGTGAGTACAGTTGTGCACACTTTCCTTCTTTATTTTTAATAAATTACCAGTACCGTGAATATTTCTTTTTCTTTTGCAGCAACCATGGGAACCGTCGAGGAAGTCTCCGGTTTCCGTGATTTGGCAGAATAATTACCGTTGATCGCTCCTATGGAAGAACGTTCTTGGAAATTCCTCTCGTCGAAGTTTGGTTGGAAGGTGAAAACCCATGGTAAGTTTTTTTTTTGTTTCCTTTCTTTTTCTTTTCGAGCTTTTCTGATCCCTTTCATTTGTTAGGGTTTCCTGCTCGTGGAATCTCTGCTGCTGCTGTGTCCTCTTCAAAACTTTCTTTGGCTAAGGACCAAGAAGTCATTGTTAACTCCTTTTCGTCAAAAAGGAAGGCAAGTGGGTCCCAGACCTTGGAGGATGAGGAAGAACATGAGGAGGGTTCGCTGATTCGGAGGTCGCGAAGAAGGAGGGTCGTATCTGACGATGAGTCTATTCCCGTTGCTGATCCTCCCGTACCTGAATCAGAGCATTCCGCTCCTGAAGATGCAACTCC
>NW_017686907.1:0-1242 GCF_001879085.1 Nicotiana attenuata | reverse complement strand
CTAGACCTGCTCCTTTTACATTTGATGAACCATCAGTCAATAAGGTCCAAGTACCTGGATTTGACCCGTTAAATACCTGCAGTTCTTTTTCTTCCTCCAGTTGCATTCCCTGACTAAAATCTGCCACAAAATCTGCTAAAACTTGTGACTTTATTGCAGTTCTTGGTTGATATGTAATGTCATATTCAGTTAGCTCTATAGCCCATTTGGCTAGTCTACCCGATAACTCTTGTTTATGCAGTATATTACGTAAGGGGTAGGCAGTTACTACAGAGATAGGATGGTATTGAAAATAGGGCGTTAACTTCCTAGATGCCATAATTAACGCAAGTGCAAGTTTTTCTAGATGAGGATATCGAGTCTCAGCATCTAATAATGACTTACTGACATAATAAATCAGAGATTGTTTACCTTGGTCCTCTCGAACTAACACTGCACTTACCGCTACTTCCTGTCAGTCGTTGTACTTCTTTTTTATTCGTCAGTATATCCGGAATTTCTTCAATAGCTTTAATCTGCGCCGGATTTACTTCAATGCCACGGTTAGAAACAAGAAACCCCAAGAACTTACCTGACGAAACCCCAAATGCGCATTTTTTAGGGTTTAATTTCATATTAAATTTACGAAGAATTTGAAATGCATTAGTCAAGTGTTGAATATTATCCCTTGCTTGTTGTGACTTGACTAGCATATCATCTATATAAACCTCCATGGTTTTCCCTAGATATTCCTGAAATATTTTGGTCACCAGCCTTTGATATGTGGCCCCAGCATTCTTGAGACCGAATGGCATCACTTTGTAACAGTAAGTCCCCCTGTTTGTTATAAATGAAGTCTTTTCTTCATCTATAGGATCCATTTTTATTTGATTATACCCTGAATAGGCATCTAAAAAGCTCAATAATTCATGTCCTGCAGTAGCATCAATTAGTTGATCTATATGCGGTAATGGAAAAGAATCTTCAGGGAAAGCTTTATTTAGATCAGTATAATCTACGCAAACTCGCCACTTACCATTCTTTTTTGGTAACCACTACAGTATTAGCCAACCAATTTGGATACGTTTCCTCGCGCAGTAATTGATTCCTCGGGCATGGACACCACCACGTGTTTATCAGCCCCAATTACCAATCTTCCTTGACTTAGGGGTAGGAGATCTTCAGTGATAGAGCATATATACCTCGAGAGCGGCTCGCATCCACCTGGTACGGAAGGGGTTTTCTCGATCTTGAAATCGGCAC
>NW_017686906.1:4830-6207 GCF_001879085.1 Nicotiana attenuata | reverse complement strand
ATTCAAACCATACCCAACCATATCCATCCCACGTGCCCAAAATGGTTTATTAGCTTTTCCAGCAGGAATATATTCCTCTATTCCCAAACCAACCTCCATCTTTTCCCCTAATTCCGATTCTACCCCTCCTCCTTCATTTTCATTTATCCCTTTTCCCTTCTCACTACTCATCAGCTCCAGCAACTTCCTCAGCAACGCCAACGCCGCCGCCCTGTCACACGTTGACGTGTGAATCCGTAAAGTAACTGCCCATTTCTCATCGCTTAATCTATAGATGCTCGGGAATAGAACATCAGTGTCGGAGTGATCAGACGACGTGGCGGTATTTACCCAGGAGTTTTTGTTGAGTTCGTGCTCGAGGATTAGGTGAAAATCGGAGATTGAGGTATGATTAGGGATTTTGAGCTGTTGAAGAATTTGAGCCGTTGATGAGAGATCAAACGGCTGGATTTGAAGGTGAGAAGTGGAGGGAATGATGTAAGAGTAGGAGTTAGTTGTGGGTTCGTAGTGGAGTTTGGATTTGAGGATAGGATTGGAATTTTGAAGTTTGTGGAGGGCATTTTGGAGAAGTGAAATGTCATGGGATTTTGATAAGAGAGCTAAGACTGTTATCCCGGTGCCACTGGGAACCGCCTTGCACCAGCTGTACTCGGTGTTACCTGCCGGCCGGGTTTCAAACTCACACGGCGGAGCTGCGGTGGTGCTACTTTCTTGCTCAGCCATGAGAAGATGGGAGTATGGTGTGTGATAATTATTATTGAGTGATAGTTAAGAAGGTACATGGAAATGGACAATATATTGAGTAACAACAGAAAATTTTATTTTGTGTCTCATACAACTGACACTAATTGTATAAGACAATTTTTTTGTCTCACAGTTTTGTGGACCCAGATTTTTGTGAACCCAGAAGTGTAACAAAAAAAGAGCCTCATACAACTAGTATAAGTTGTATTAGACACAAAATAAAATTTCTCGAGTAACAACTGAAAAGTACTATAAAGTGGACAAATAAAGCATCACTGCTCTTATTATCTTTATATTAGTTTTTATTAATAAATCTAACTTGTTGTTTATTCCTTTATATTTAATTGGAGGCCTCATGTTCGAGTTCTTAATTTTTAAGGGGCTGTCGATATATTTGACCATTTAAAAACCCAATACAACTTTATAAATGCAATATAACCCCATCATGGTACTCTTTTGCCTTTCAATACATTCTCTTGTACACCAGGAATGTGGATTTTCAAGAAATAATCCCTCCAATATATTTTTCCCATATCAATCTCAAAGCTCTTTGTCTCTTCTTCTGACATATCTTCCATTAGTTTTTGCATGTTTCCATTGTGAAACCTTGCAAAAGTGAAAAACAAAATAAGC
>NW_017686906.1:0-690 GCF_001879085.1 Nicotiana attenuata | reverse complement strand
AGAGACCCTGTGGAACTCAGCTTAATTATCACACTTTAATTTAACTTATCATTAAGGACCGGGTTTAATCAGGTTATAAATATCACTTTATTATCAGAATACAAAGTAAAGCACAATATCTCTTCCCCCTTTTGGCATCATCGAAACGTTGCATATTATATGAATCCCAGATGTTAATTGTTACTCATGGTCACTGGGGCAACTGCAAGTGAAAACATGATTCAGTTAATCAATAATCAACTTCACAAGAAATTTAGCTATTAAGATCAGAAGTTTCATAGAACAAGAGAAAACAAAGCACGTTGTCATTGATTAGGAGGTGTTTCTACCAAACAGACCACAAAAAGAAAAACAAACATCCAACCATGAGCAAAAAAAACAGAGAAAAGTCCCGAATCTGGGTCACTGAGGGGTTTTCTAAACTGGTTCTAGGGCTTGGAGGAACTAGAGGGTTGGGATTGAAGAAGATTAAGCATTGTTTGGAGCATCCCTTCACTCTTTTCCTTTTCCTTTGCTAGCTCAGCTTTGAGGCCATTTCTTTCACTTTCTAGTTCAGCAATGCGAGCCTGGAGCCTAGCAATTTCTGCATCTTTTGTTTCACACTCTAGAACCAATGCCCTAACTTTGCTGTTCACAGGAGTCTTCAAGGATGAACCAGGTTCAACTGGGGTTACACTTAGCAGATAGTCA
>NW_017686905.1:5208-6207 GCF_001879085.1 Nicotiana attenuata | reverse complement strand
GGAATTTTCATCTCCACTCCAAAATCGCTTCTGCGATTGCACATCCGCTTCTGCGGGCTCGCTTGTGCGAAAAGGGTTCTGCTTCTGCGGAACTACCCTACTAAGCCATGGACCGCTTTTGCGACCCTCCATACGCTTCTGCGGAACCGCTTCTGCTGTCCATTTCCGCAGAAGCGAGAATATAAGGTACCAGCTAAAACCTGCAATTCCTCAACTCC
Organism: Nicotiana attenuata; assembly: GCF_001879085.1. NCBI lineage: Eukaryota > Viridiplantae > Streptophyta > Magnoliopsida > Solanales > Solanaceae > Nicotiana > Nicotiana attenuata. The sequence continues at coordinate 5,989 of NW_017686905.1, read as the reverse complement.
AATTTCATCCCGTTAGCCATCCGAAATCACCCCGAGGCCCCCGGGACCTCAACCAAAAACACAAACATGATCCAATACCTCATTCAAACTTGCTCCAATCATCAAAACACCTCAAACAACACCAAAAACCATCATTTCTCATCGAATTCAAGCCTAAGTTCTTCCAAAACTTCCGAAACACGCATTCGATCAAAACCCAACCAAAACACCTCCGAATGACCTGAAATTTTGCACACACATCCCAAATCACCTAACGAAGCTACTCCAACTCCCGGAATTCCATTCCGACGCTCGGATCAAAATCTCACCTATCGACCGGAATTCGCCAAAATCCTAATTTGCCAATTCAAGACTAATTCTACACTGGACTTCCAAAATCACTTTTGATCACACTCCTAAGTCACAAATCATCCCCCTAAGCTAACCAAATCATCGGAATTCAAATCCGAGCCCTCTATCACAAAAGTCAACGTCCGGGTTGACTTTTCCAACTTAAGCCTTCTTAAAAGAGACTAAGTGTCTCATTTCTTATCAAACCCAATCCAATTCAACTCTAACACCCCAAATGACGATAATGAAACATGAAGAAGCATATAAACGGGGAAACGGGGCGGTAATTCCTGAGACGACGGGTCGAGTCGTCACAATATCGCACTTTAGTTGTGCTCGAGTCTGTGGATTATAGCGTTATATGTCTCCCCAGGGAATGGTATTATACACTTAGCGTGTTTATGACTGATATTTAGTATTTTGTTGTAATGAGTCAATTTAGCTCAATGTA
>NW_017686905.1:0-5079 GCF_001879085.1 Nicotiana attenuata | reverse complement strand
GAAGGGGCAAGGGGTTCACCCACTTTCACGAGTTTCATAGGTTCAAGAGATCCTACTATAGAAGTGTCTAGCCGTTCGCCGAAGGAAGGGATTCTTTATCAAAGTCTCCGAAAGGCGCACTTAACCTCATTCGATGATGGGGTTGGGGCAATTGACCGATCCTAAGCTAAATCTAGCTGTGATGGTGTGTCTGCGGGTCCCTTCCTCTCAACGTATGAAAGAATACTCTAATGGCAAGTCGGGCTAACGTGAGAGCCACTACTGGGATTAGTAGCATGGTGCAATATTTTATGTTTTAACATAGACAGTTAGTGTAGGCTTTAGAATTTGTAAGAGTTATAGCTGATGAGGTGTAAGCAGGCTATGGATATGTAAAGTTTACTGGTAATTAATACAAAATTGTTAGTTACCAAAAAAATATTTATTTAATTATATCTTATCAATGATTTTATTTTTATTTGAATTATACATCAATATGTTTAATGTATAATATTTGCTTATAATTTATATTATTTAAAAATTTAAGGTATAAAATAATTTTATACTAAATGGTATATAAGAAAGAAATATGAATTATATGGGATAAATATATACAAAAAAGAAAAAAAAAGGATTTGTTTTATAAAGAAAATAACACAATATAGAAGAAAGAAAAAGAGAATATAAAAGGAATATTATTTTTTGCTGTAAGTAATGGATTGGAGTTAATTTGAATCATTTTGATATTTACACCATTTTGGTATAAAGATGCCCTCACTCTTTCTTCTCTCTCTTTGTGAATTCCCCTCTTTTAGACTTCCAATTTTGCTGCAAGGTTTTCTATGAAATAAATCGTCGTATTTTGGCTTCACATTTTTACAACGAGCTCCGGTACAAAATCTGTAATCACCTCGCTATTGGTAGTAGCCCATGCACACCTGATCAACCGCCGGAGCCTGCTGTTAATTTCTGTACTATTTCCAACGCTTCGTCTATACCGGAGTTAATTTCTCATTTAAAATCAACGTATGAAGAAAATGACTTTTCTTGTGTACAGCAAATCCTTATTGACCGGGAAAATAGGCTTAGGGCTGAACTTGATTGGGTGAAAAAGAGCGCGATGTAATTACGAAGAATCATGCTTTATCTGTTCTAGATAATATGAAAATAGAGGAGCAGTTGAACAGTTTTTGTAGAAAATGCGAAGAATTGGGTGAAAATAGGCTTAGGACTAAACTCGAAAGTTTAAGGAGATTCAGTGAAAAAAGAGCACGATATAGTCGAGAAGAATCTAGCTTTATCTGATAGAAGAGATTAAATTGGAGGAGGAATTGAACTGTTTCCACATAAAATGCGAAGAATTGAGTGAAAATGTAACTAAATTTGAGGAAGAGAAAAATTTGTTTTGCAATAGGGAGAAAAGAACTGAAAAAAGGTCTCGAAAAAAAAAAAAACTGAAGAACTTGCTAAAGAGATGCCGATAACTTAGCTTGACATTTGAGATGTATAAGAGGATAGAGATTTGGAGGAGGAAAAGTGGGAAGTAGATGCTAGAATAAAGGCTTTGGAGCAAAAATTGAAACAATTAGACGACAGTATGTCACGTCGAAAGGAGAAAATGGCGAAAAAGCATGATGTGGGTGTTTCATTGGTTAGATCACAAGGATTTGGAGCTAGAGATAACGGAAGGTTTTGAACTGAATCGTCAAGCTTCTGGTGGTGTTAAGGAGACTGCAATTCGTGAAAGTTTAGGCAGTGAAATCTCGACAGTAAAAATTTGGACCCGACCAAGGAGAAGCAGCTTTCAACCAGGGCTCATTGAGGTTGTGATTCAACTGGAAATGCAACTGGTCAATCAGAATGGGAAGGTATTACACTTTATATGGACCTTTGCGTCACTTTTGTTAGTTACCTTGCACTATGCCTACCGAGATTTTGGTTACAGTTATTGAATGAAAACTAGTATATTTTTGTGTTCATGTACACTATTTTTGTGTTCATGTAGCACCTGCTGTTGTATTGTGGTGATCCTAAATTAGAGCATGACTTGTTATATTGGTTATTTCTAGTCATCAACGATGTGTAACGATGTCTAGCTTAACCTCCTGCCTTTTAAAGCAAATATCTGGAAGACAAATATCGGTGACTTCTTGGCCGAACAGAAGCAAATGAAGTCAGCTAGAAAGTGGAGTAGAAGTCTGATTTAGCACCATGTTGTTTAGTGACAGTTGGATAGCATCATCCGATTGATAAACAGTGTGTATAGCCGGTAGTCTAGGAGCTAATACCAGCAGTTTTGAAGAAGTTACAGGCCATTTTTCACGCTGAGATCTTGATATCCAAAAGCAATCCAATGCATTAGAATGTTGGATGTATTACTTATAAAAAAAGGTTATATACTTTAAGTGAACTTGTTGTGTGATTCTGGCACTGATATATGCATCAGATTTTAAAAAGAGCTTTGCTATGCCTCTTAGCAAGGAAGAAACTATATGGAGTTTAAGTCCCTTATTAACAGTTTGATTAACAATGAAGCTTTTTAATATTTACATCAATTTGCACTTACCCAGCTGTTTAATGTTCATAATCTTTATCTTCATTTGGTAAACAAAAGACAAGATCTAGTCAAGAATTAGATAGTGATGAAAAACAGTCTTTTGCTCATGACTATTCAAGAAATGCAGCAGTGTCCATTAGGCACTGTGATGACGACAAGTCAGAGGGAAGTGTGATTCTCAACTTTCTTTTAGAAGATGTGATTTATACAAAGTTAATGGGATTAATGATGAGAGTTCTTTAGATTCAGATAATGATCTATGCAGTGCAAGAATATGGATCTGTTAATCAAAAGAACTAGAGAAGGTAGAAGTTGTATGAATACAATAGGTGCACTATATCAGCAACAAATTTCTACAAGCATATCTTCCAAGGGTCTTTCTTTTACCAAGAGTCAGCAAGTGAGTCAATCTGATAAATTCAGGTGTGTTAATTACAACCTGACCTTTCTAGTGGTAACTTTATTCGCCTGATTATTGAACTGCTACTTCACCTTTATAGTATAACTATAAAGCAAGTATTGTTGGAAAACTAAGAATTCCAATCATGTATTATTTATCTAGATAAAGCACGATAACTATGTTTCTTCCTATGGCAGAACTTGTTGATTCGCTGTTCTTTTTATTGATATATTCACAAACAGCGACACCAATTTGTTTGAGACTGAGGCGTCGTTGTTGATGTATTCACAAATAGGTGGACGCATTAATGCGTCTTTTTGGTCTGCAGAAAAAGGATTTACAACTCACAGTTGATAGAAATATGAAATCAGAACAGAAACTGTATTAATTTTGTTGCAAAGTGAAATTGAAGGAACAATGAAATCGGGTACTTAATTGCGGTGTAAGGGCCTTAGCCGTTACATGTCATTGGTTTGACGGTTACTACAAATTTCTTACCAAATAAATTAGTCATGTGAATTTGAGACTCGCATTTTGTTGTCAAAAGTTCTGCAAAATAGAAGTCTCAAATTCTCTTACCCTCTCGACGTCCTAATAGAATGTCTTCTTGGGTCGTATGCAGCAATTTGAACTCGACCAAGGATAAGCAGTTCTCACCTGGGGCTGACATTGGTTGTGATTCAGCTGGAAATGGACATGGTCAATCAGGAGGTGAAGGTATTACACTTGTATGGATCTTTGTGATCTGTAACAGTTACCAAGTACTATGCCTAAGCTATTCAAATTTTGTTAATTACAATTGAGTGACAATATGTGCGCTATGTACTTAGCACTTATTAAAAATAGACAATATTTGTGCTATGCTCAAGCTTTACTTATCTTTGTCGGAATGCTGAAGCTTTTGAGATGCTATAACTGGAAAAAGGAGGTTTCAATATGAAGATGAAATGAGAAGACTGTGTAGGGAATAAAGACAAAATCAGAGAGGTTTATGAGAGAGCAATTGCTAATGTTTCTCCTGCTGAAGAGAGAAGTTATTGGCAGAGATACATCTATTTATGGATTAATTATGCATTATATGAAGAGATTCATTTAGACATGGAAAGGACTACAGAATATAGAGTGTCTCAAGATGATTACTCATAAGAAAATTTGTTCGCCAAAATCTGGTTGTTGGCTGCAGAGTTTGAAATTAGGCCCTTAAAACTAAGGGATGCAAGATTGATTAATACTTGGAAAAGCAATTGGAAAGGCTCCTAAAGACAATAGGAAGTATTTTGAAATGGAACTTCAACTTGGTAATGGCAAGGTAGACAAAGTACTTGATGGTTATTAGAAAATTGCTATGCTTGGAGCAAATTTGTCACATTTTTTGGTAAGTGATTGCGTATTGATGGGTTTTCAATGTCTTTGCCTAATATTTTGATGATCTAACAAACTTACTGTCAAGAACCAGATAGGGAACCTGACACACTTGGTACACATTGCAAATGAACGAATTCCAGTGTGAACTCCAGCTAATGTGAACTGCTGCAAGTGTAGAGAATAGAGGAACAAGACAGGGACCTGATCCCTTGGTGTTCTCTAACAGAAGTACAAGTCAACTATACAACTGGAAAGCAACTGCAGAAAGTAACTGCCTGCAACTGTACACGCGACAGTGCAGCAGTCACTTCCCATTGGGAAGAGGCTTGTACCAACCAAGAATTGACATCATCCTTGGGATGTCAAATTAAAAGTACAAGAGGGGGGGGGGGTGAATTGTATATTTTTAAACTTATCAATTTATTAGTTGACTTGTTAAGCAGATAGTCGACTGCATCTAGCAATTCAGCAGTTATAATATCAGAAAGGAAATTGTAGAAACTAAGTGCAGGAATTAAAGACACCGAAATTTTTATAGTGGTTCGGATTCAATGTGAATCCTAGTCTAGTCCCCTTTGGTTGCAAGGGAGTTCTCTTCAGTAAATGTGTTTCTTCGAGTACAGTGGAAATGACTTGATAATACGGATCCTCTAACACCCGTTTTCCTCTTGATACAATGCCTCACTGGTGTTATACTCTCTTTTTTTCTCTAGCTTGTTACACTAGCAGATCTTATAGAACTACAATGTTTGTTTGCAGTAGAATAAAGAGAGGGTTT
>NW_017686904.1:0-6207 GCF_001879085.1 Nicotiana attenuata | reverse complement strand
AGGTACTGGAAGCCTTGAAGGGTCATCAATGATGTGGAAGACGCCAAAGATGAAGAGATAAAACATCTATAGGTAGATCGTCGTAGCGCAAAATCATAGTAGTCCCCTAAAGGGGGAATATTGAATGTCTTGAGTATTTGTGAATCACAATTCACTTTTGATATTCTCTGATAAAAAAATGAACTAAACTTTTAAAAGAAACCAATCTTTTAAAAGCTACCAAACTTTATAAACCTTGAGGCTTTTAACATGTTGATGACCACTAAGCTTATATGACTACTTAGTCATATGTTTGGTAAGCTTTCTTGCTGCCACGTTTTGGGGGAAATTATTAATCTTTATCCCTTTTTTAGTTAATTAGGTAATATCCCGTTACCCAGTAATTAACCAATTACCCGCATAATATAAAATTATCTCAAATTACTTAAAATTCTACTTATTTTCAATATACTTTATACACCATACTACCGTGGTCATATGGTACCTTGCATGGTACTAGTCCATAATTATCGGGTATTATTGCTCGACCCGTGTTTTATCCCAGATCGGCCACCTTCAACGAAGCTCGTTCTTTATTTCGTGTACACTTTATCCTTTGTGATACTTACTTATTGCTTGTTATAAATGGCATTAATACGTTAACCTCAAGATAATCTCATCCCCGAGTCTACGTCGATTAACTGAAGACAAAACTATAACGTATGAAAACGCGAGATGTAACATCCTTCTCCCCTTAGAAACATTCGCCCTCGAATGTTTAACTCTCTGGGATATATATGACCTTGGCAGAGTCACCTTTGTAACAATAATACTACCAACTCGTTCTGTAGAAACTCAATAATTCAACGCCACATAGGACCACAATCATTAATAACGACAATGACCTCACACGACCAACGACAATAACTGACACAAGAATCCATACACATACCTTAAGGTTATGACGTCTCAGTCGGACCCTTCTCTGGAGGAGGAAATAAGTGGGGATATCTAGACTTCATGTCTTCCTCGGCCTCCCAAGTCATTTCTTCAACATTGTTGTTTCTCCAAAGTACTTTCACCGAAGCTATGTCTTTAGTTCCCAATCTTCGAACCTGTCTGTCTAGTATAACAATGGGAGTTTCTTCATATGACAGCTGCTCTGTGACCTGAACGTCATCAACTGAAACGATTCTGGAAGGATCTTCGATACATTTACGGAGCATAGACACATGAAAGACTGGATGTACAGACTCCATGTCCGGAGGCAAGTCTAACTCATATGCTACCTGGCCTACCTTGCTCATGACCCTATATGGTCCAATGTACCGAGGGATAAGTTTTTCCCTTCTTCCGAACCTCATAATGCCCTTCATTAGTGATACCTTTAGGAATACCCAATCGTCAACCTGAAATTCCAAGTCTCGCCGTCGATTATCCGCATAAGACTTTTGATGGCTTTGAGCTGCTAATAGCCTTTCCTATATTAGCTTAAGTTACTTGATTTCCTGCTGTACCAATTCTGGTCCTACTAACATAGTTTCCCCAACATCGAACCACCCTATAGGCGACCTACACTGTCACGACCCAAACCGAAGGGCCGTGACGGGCACCCGGTGCCTTACTCAACCGAGTACCAACGTAACATATCTTTCTTATCATACTATTATGGGTAAATGAGCTAGAAAACCCTTCATGAGATAACAAGAATAAAACATAAGGGAATACTAAAACAAGAATAAAACATAAGGGAATACTAACGTATGATGACCCAGCATGATATACAAACTTATACATGTGACATACGGGCCTATAAGGGCGACATGACCATTTGTAAACTCAAAACGTAGGCCGACAAGGCCATACAAGTATCCATACACCTGACATCTGTCTACAAGCCTCTAAGAGTACATAAAATTATAAAGGTCGGGACAGGGCCCCGCTATACCAATCAATACATATCCAAAGCATACTGACCAAATAGGCAACTCCGGAGCAAGTGGAGTACACCAACACCTTCGCTGAGCTGATAGCCTACTAGGAGGAATGTCAACCTGTCTATCGGGACCTGCGGGCATGAAACGCAGCGTCCCCAGGCAAAAGGGACGTCAGTACGAATAAAGTACCGAGTATGTAAGGCAGGAAAGCATAAACAAGATCAGTAACGTAAAGAGAGATAGAGGAGATACAACCTGTAACATCTGAGTGCCTCTGGGGGCTACTGACATGAAATGCATAATACATATATATACATAAACTTTTAAAAACATACGCCTCTGTGGGCATCATCATCATCATATCATACCCGGCCTCAAAGAGGACTCGGTAAAAACGTACCCGGCCATCATAAGGCTCGGTAGAATCGTACCCGGCCACGTGGAGCTCGGTAAACCCAACTGATCAGTGGTTGCACAATAGGTGCCATACCCGGCCGACTATAGCGCGGCTCGGTAGAGTAAAGTAGATACATATATAATGCATGCTGGACTCATGGAATCACGTTCTGAACCTTTTGGAGTGACATAAGGTCATTGCACCATCGATTAACATTATGGACATCATACCATCAATATGAACTTCACTAGGACTCAAGGATCATATATACTTTCTTGGAATAACTTTGTAAGGAAAGAATAACATGGACAACCTTAGTTGCTAGGAGTAGATTCATTATGAAATAGCGTATCGTTTATGTTCGTTTCACTTTAGATCATGCCAAAAGAATGAAGGAAGAGCCTTAACATACCTTAAACATGTTGAGTCCTTAATACCTTCTAAGCAACTCTTCAAACAAGTCAACTCGATCTATCATAGCATAAGGAGATTCAAAATCAGTGTTGAGCAAAGGCTAAGTCTGTAACTTAAGCTAGTAGCTCGTCTACGTAAATTCGGGCAGCATCTCCCTTGTAACAAGGGCCTCCTCCAATACCATATACCAACAACAACAGCCAGGGAAGTCCAGCAACCTATAAATATCAATAACAAGACACCATATAACAACAACAAGTCACAACTACTTCACGACGAGCGGCAAGCTCCGATTGGAATCCGTATAACCCATATCACCCCTTATAGACTTCTTACATTAATTTAACAGTATCATTAACATGATAATGAAGTCATTCATCAATGATTCCATCCTTATACCATATATTTATAACAAAGGAAACAATCCTCAACTCCAACTATCTTCAATTAGTAGCTTTATTCACTAGTTGATGTCTACTCCATCCATTTAACTTAATCAACATCAAGATAACCTTAAGCACATGCAAGAAGACAATACACACAACTCCTATAGTAACTTCAAGTCGAAATCCAAGTTATATTCAGCTCACAACAACCCTCAATAGCAATACAACACCATAGAAGTGACTTAAGCTAATCCAAGTACTATCTTGTAGTTTATCATCCTAACAACTTAACCAACATACAAGCAAGCTTAATCACAATTAGTAGGCTGTTATACTCACCTTAGACAGCAGCAACAACTTGGAATTTCATCCAAATACAGCCCACAACAATCCTCAATGACAACACAACCTCAAAGAGGTGTTGTTCTTCACTAGAACTAAGTTTTGATGTTGAGATATGGTGTAATCACTTTGGAATCACTTCAAACACTTGTGGAATCTGTTTAGAAGGGTTAGGAGAAGTTTGGAGACGAAGTTGAGTTGAAAATAAGTGAAAAATAGGCGTCCAAATCGTTTATAAAGTGAAGTAGGTCGACCACCGCCTAAGTGGGTCCCATTGGGAGCTGCTTGCGCGGTCTCGCGAAAATGCGAATATCTCTCTACTCCGATGTCGTATTGACGAATGGTTTAATGCGTTGGAAACTAGACTCGTAGATCTTCAATTTGATATGTAGATCATCCATTTATGCCAAGTATATTGGGAGAAAAGTGCATCTACATTTGACCTAAATTTCAGCACATTATAAATGCAACTTGTGATGATCTTTGCTAACTTTTGTTCCATAACTCGTTTGACTTAAAAACATAACACACGACTATCATACGACTACAATAACTCATAAATTAACCTCCTCATCATGTTAATCACCCTAGTCTCACCCCAAAAGAATATGTTATAACATTCCAAACTTGTCGATTTTTGACGAAACTTATTTTCTTCAATTCGTTTAGCGACTAAGCTTTCCAACCCTTTTGGTACTTGTTATTCATGATCTTAAATATTTGTAACCTCCAAGGTAACATGATTAACTTACTTTATTTGCTTCCAAATATAATCTCATTTTCGAGCTTACATCAATGACTTACGACGTACTCTCACGTATGAAAACTTGGGGTGTAACATCATTCCCCCCTTTGGAACATTCGTCCTCGAATGTTGACTGATACGCTTATCAGTTTCATAAACTATGGCTCTTACGAATACTTTAATGCTCATCTTGCCATCTAAGCAACTGTTTTGTGAATAAATCTAAACGCTTGGGCATTCCCCCCTTTTAGGCCTCTTTGTCACGCCATGACATGTGGTCGGAATTCTTCCAACATCGTAACATTTGCTACCTTATGTCATGCAGTATGTACGACTGTGTTCTTGTATGAGCGCCTAGCGACTCTTCTTCCCTTTTTCCTCCATCTTTTAGCCAATCTCTAAGCCTCACTTTATGAACATATACAGAATTATGACAAGCTGTCCCTCTAGGCTTCTATAGGTGTACTGATATCTTTCGCTTGGTACTTTATCGAACTTAAGACTATTGTTATCTCTTGTTTCATAGCCTTGTATATCTATCCTTATGGATTTACTACATCTAGGTAGGTTATACTATACCATAAAACTTACTTCGGTTTATTATTACCGAGGTTTGCTACCCAACTCCAGGTTACTCTCTCGCTGCTTATCCTATGTGTATAAATCTAAGTCCTTTAGTGCTTCCTCATTATTATTCATCTTAAGAATAACAAATAAATCTCATCTCGTACTTTGGAACTTGTACCCATCTATTGTTTATTCACCTTAATGTTGATCTATAATCTATCACTGATAACTTGCAACCTCTTACGTAATACACTGTCACTAGGGCTCACATCTTATCGGGGAACATCTGAAGTGATTTGCCCGATCCACCTTGGGACGATACTATACCTCAATAACCGTATTTCGTAGCATCCTAACATGATTCATCTTATGGGGGTATTCCAATCCCGTGCAATTCATAAAATCCCTTTTCTTTAAATTATTCCTCAATCAAAGGCCTAAATGTCATCCTTTTATCTATCACAATTACACCCTTATTCTACTAACGGGGCAGCATTTCGTCTCTTCTAATTGCTCCTAGTCTTAGACTCCTCTGTGTTCATTCAGGCTGTACCGAGCTTTTTATTACATATGGAAATCATCAGCTCCCTTGTTTTGATGGATTTAATCCCGAGGACATACATATTCTCGTCACCTTCTCACTCACCTTTTCATATCCTTACTCCTATCTACCTAAAACCTTGTTGCTCTACAATACATTACTTTAGGACCTACACCGATCTATTTATACTACTCGCAACCTTCCTTAAACTTGCTAGCACCATAAATTTCCTTTCGTGCCTTCTCAGTTGTCCTTAAATATAAGCAATTACTTTTGCTGGTCATTCTATCACTTGTTGCATGAATACTTGGCCTGTCTTTTTGCCCACGAATACTATAATTTCTTGTACCTCATATGATATCAAACATCCCCTTTGATGGCCTTTTTTTTTCCATTCATTAGCCATGATAGGTGTCACTTTATTATGGAGTGTATACAATATTGTAGTGAGACTGTTGTTACAAGATTATTTACTCTTTAGCTCACTATGCCTAGGTGGAAACCTTCTTCCGTATTTCCTCAGCTAGTCTTTCATTGTAGTACTTAGGGAGACCTTCTAGCTCTTGTAAAGTTGCGAGCTTGATATATCGTGCACCCGAAGGAAATTTTCGTTGTTCTTACTCGCCTATAATAATCCTTAGTTACATAAATTCGTGCCTTTGTGCTCGTAGGGTTACTTCTAAGCTCAATTTTTTTATTGTCTCCTTAGTGGCACTCTCTCTTATTTTCATAAACCTTAAAAACGATACCTTTAACTGCCTCAACTCGTATCTGAATGTTTTTTTCAATAAGNGTTAGTGATCTCGTATCTGCGAGACTGAATTCACTATGCTGCGGTTCAATAGATTTATTCTTGTCACGATCTGTTGATTTATCTGTGACCTCTTGTCTAGCCATAA
>NW_017686903.1:5525-6207 GCF_001879085.1 Nicotiana attenuata | reverse complement strand
AATATCATGTGGTAGGCGTACCACTCGCTCCCAATTTTCATAATATCATGTGGTAGGCGTACCACTCGCTCCCATTTTATAATATCATGTGGTAGGCGTACCACTCGCTCCCATTTCATAATATCACGTGGTAGGCGTACCACTTGCTCCCATTTCATAATATCATGTGGTAGGCGTATCACTCACTCCCATTTCATAATATCACGTGGTAGGCGTACCACTCGATCCCATTTCATAATATCATGTGGTTGTTGAGGTTGGACAAGTTCACCAAGATTTTTCCTCTTCATTTTAGTGGGGCAGCTTCTGAGGACCCCCAATATTATCTTGACTGCTTCCATGAGGTGTTGCGAAACATGGAGATAGTGGAGACCAATGGGGTCGACTTTGCTGTATTCCAGATGATAGAGTCCACCAAGAGATGGTAGACTGATTTTGTGTTGACTAGCCAGCTGGGTCGCCTGCCTTGACTTGGGACCTAGTCTCTCAGCTATTTCTCGAGAATTTCCTTCCTATCACTCAGAGAGAGGACTATCGCAGGCGGTTCGAGCACCTTAATCAAGGTTCTATGATCGTCACTCAGTACGAGACTAGGTTTGTTGATTTGGCCCGTCATTCTCTTCTTATACTCCCCACCGAGAGAGAGAGAGAGAGAGAGAGAGAGAGAGAGAGAGAGAGAGAG
>NW_017686903.1:0-744 GCF_001879085.1 Nicotiana attenuata | reverse complement strand
GCATGCCCTAGTGACTGGAATATCTTTGCATATAGAATACCTGTTTAGGATTTTGCATATATACATCATTTTGCACCTCTTTTCATTTAGATACCATGCTTTAGGATCTCACTTATATTCACTTAAGCACACTTAGGCTAATTACGAATGCATGAAAAGGAATAGAACAATTTCATTTAGTCTTTACAACTAATTGGCCATAATTCTATGTGCTGAACACCTAGAACAGCATGTTTAGGTAATAACAATAGTCTCCAACTGTCAGTAATCCTGAATAACTACTGAATCCTATTCACGCCTGGGCAAGCCTTAGGTAATTACTTACATAAAACTAGAACTGCCTCTGTTTAATTATCAACTGCTACAACCAGCAAATAGGCCTGATTCGGACTTCTTTTCTGAGTTATATAATGAAACTGGTTCTGACTCAAATACCCTGGGTCAGTGTAGTTCTGAATGTTTTGGTAGCTGGGACTACCGGGAAGCTGTGATTTCACTGTTGTTGTTGCTGCTACTGCATGCTGAGCTCCTTATTATACCAAAATGAAAAATAAAAAGCTGAACTAGCTAAGTCTATCAACTACGAGTTACAAGATTCCTATCTATAAACCTTCTAAGCTTGATCTTGAGTCTTGGCTAGTTCTTCTTGTAGACTTTTATCTGAATCTTGATGCTCGTTAGCTGCAAACGCTAGTTCACTCTTCTTCAACCTTTTGGATCAAGGTGGGACATGCGAGGCTTGTG
>NW_017686902.1:5513-6207 GCF_001879085.1 Nicotiana attenuata | reverse complement strand
AGCAAGGGGAGCTAAAAGTGAAAGGACGTTTTGTTGAAGTTTTCAGAATAAAGTGATAGACAAAAAAAAAATTGATGAAAATGACAGAATTATAGAGTCTATAGTTAAGTGAAGGAAAAAGATCAGAGGTGACAGGCCTTGAAACAACAAAGGAGTATAGGCCATAAAGTCATATCTTCTTTTCGAGAAATAAGTACGCAACTCTAACGCGATTACCAGGAGGAAAAGATATACCCCCAGAGTAGTAGAAAGCAGTATGGGCTGGTATATATACATATGATTCCTCTCTGATGAGTGGTGATTTTACCACTCATTCTAGTCTATTTTCTTTAGTTTTGTGTCCTTTAATTCTAAAATGAGGCGATTTATGGTGTGCATTGCTAGATTTTCAGGTAAATGATACCATAAAGTGATTTGAATTTAAATGAAGAGGAATTGAGCAAAAAGAGTAACAAAAGTACAAAATTCTTCAGTGATTCTGCATCTGCGGAACACTGTTCGCATATGAGGCTTCGCATCTGCTAAGGAAAATACCGCATCTGCGGAAAGGAGTCCCATGCACTAGAAACGCATATGCGGTTAGTGATACGCATCTGCGGTGTCGCTTCTGCGACACAAGTTCCACATCTGCGGAGAAAGGCAATCCCCTCATGTTTCGCATCTGCGATTAGATGTCCGCTTTTGCGGAACTCAC
>NW_017686902.1:0-3136 GCF_001879085.1 Nicotiana attenuata | reverse complement strand
TGGGGTAATTGGGTAGTGTATAGGTTCGAAATTGGAGTTTTTAGTGGGCTATATTTTAAATACCCAATTTAACCAATAAATAATTTATAAAAAATAATTAATAAATAACAAAAATATCACTTGTGCATGAAAATGATTTAAAATAATTACTTAACAATATAAAAATATAAAAAGTCATTTTCTGTATAAATAATATAATTGTACATGCATATATGCTATCATTGTAAAATGTGCAATTTAGCCTTGTAAAATGTAATGTAATTATAGAAATGCACTGAAAAGTATTCAAACATTATGGTGGTATAAATGATAAGTTTAGATGATTAACTCATCATAAAATATAATTTGGTGGGTAATTATTGTATATTTATATAATAAAATATAGAAACATATTGATTTAAAGCCTTTAAAAATGATAAAAAAAAAACATACTTGTGCATGCCTATAAAATAGATGATGATGCATAGGCACTATTTTGAAAGTACACATATATATGAGGGAAAAATTGGGTATCAACAAGTTTGACATTAATTTTATTTGCATGCTAATATAAGTTATTTTGTTGACTTATGATCCACATGGGATTATAAAATCATGTTAGATAATTATATGTCTTAAACATGATTAAGACGCTTAGCTGGATTGAATAGGTTAATTTCCATAATATTTTAATTTTTGGATGATGATTGGGAACATAGTGAATTTTCGACTCCATGATTAATATATGTGTTTATTAATTTAATCAATTAATGCTTAGTATCATAATATGTATGTATGTTGAAATCGTACCTTGCATTTTTTTATATTTACATGATCCTCATAATATTTTCTATTTTGTTAAATAATGACTACTCTTTCAAAAAATATTGTTGTTGAGCTCAACAAAGGGTTGAAACTCAATGGTGAAAACTATGAAACTTGGGCTTTAAATTCTAGTATGTGCTAGAGGAGCAAGAGGTTCTGGAGGCCACTAACAATGTCATGAATGAGCCTGAGGAAGGCGACACAGCTCATCATAGGTGTGAGCGTGAAGCCTATGACAGTTGGAAGAAAAAGAACTTTATTGCTTGCATTACGTTGTTGAGCACCTTGGATGATGACATCCTAAGGGAGATTAAGGATCACCAAAGAGCTATGGATCTTTGGAATGCTTTAAGGAAAAGGTTTGGTACCTGTTCCACTGCAAGGCTGCAATCCTTAATGATCAAATTTGATTCATATAAGAAACACCCAGAACATTCAATGAAAACACATATGAGGCAAATGACAAATATGATCGGGGAGTTGAAAGATGCTGGTCATGTGTTGGCTGATGAACAACAAATCCAAGCTGTCATACGTTCTTTACCTAGTTCTTGGGATCATATGAAAATGCATTTAACCCATAATGAGCGAATCACAACTCTGGAAGATTACCGGAGGCATCTTGAGTTAGAGGAGGAATGACTTGAGGCTGCAAAGCAAATAGCTGAGTTGCACATGGCTACAACTCCAAAACCAAGAGTGATTCAAAGAAAAGGAACTGGGTAAAGAAGAGAGGGCCACCTCAAGCCCAGCCAGCTCAGCATGCAAAAAGGGCAAAGACTGAAAAAGGCAAGAACAGACGTAACGTGTTAAAGTTGCTAAAGTGAAATGCTACAATTGTGACAAAAAGGGTCACTATGCCAGAAATTGCTCAAAGCCTCCTAGAAAGGTATTTCATGATGCTCGAATTAGTGAACTTTGTGTTTCTAGTTCTGTTTTTCTAACTGAATCTAATCCTTTATAGATTGTAGACTCAGGAGCAACGGACCACATAGCCTGGGAACGCAGTGCCTTTGTTGAATTTCGGCGAGTTCCACGTGGAACAAAGTGGAAATATGTGGGCAACAACAATAAAGTTGCTGTTGAAGGGATTGGTATATGCAAATTAGTCCTGTGTGGTGGTCGAGACCTAATACTACATGATGTTCTCTTTGTACCACAAATTTGCTGGAATGTTATTTCAGTTTCAGTTTTACTTAAGATAGGATTTGACTTGTTTTGTCATGGCAATTCTGTCAAGTTGACTTTTGGTTCAACTTGTTTTGGTCCGGAGGCTTAATTATGGATTTGGATTATGATTCATTTAATAATAATGCTAGTTTTTCTATGTTTGTTTCTTCACATAAATATGATAGTGATGTAAATATATGGCATGCTAGATTTCATCATATTAGCCAACAAAAAATGCAAAGGTTAGCAAAACAATGTTTGCTTTCCAACATTGAACATGTGGAATTGTCCACTTGTGAAAATTATCTAGCTGGAAAATCTGCAAGAAAACCTTTTGGTCAGGCGACTAGAGCTGAATATCCTTTGAAATTAGTCCATTCGGACATCTGTGGGCCTATGAATGTTAGGACAGGCATGGAGCAAGTTATTACATCACATTTATTGATGACCTTACCTATTTCAATTATGTCTATTTAATTTCTCACAAATTAGAAGCAGTAAGTTACTTCAGACGTTACATGAGATTAGTGAAAAATCAATTAGACAAGAAGATAAAAGCTCTTCGAACTGACTGTGGTCGTGAGTACTTATCAACCCAGTTTAATAAGTTATGTGATGAAAAGGGAATAGTTTAACAGTTGACTATCCCAAATACTCCACAACAATACGGTGTTACGAAGAGAAGAAACCGAACGCTCCTAGAAATGGTTAGGTCAATGATGGCACAAGCTAACCTCCCAATTAGTTACTGGGGTGATGCGTTGTTACTGCCACCTTTGTACTTAATCGAGTGCACAGTTACTACTACTCCATATGAGTTATTGACCGGAAAATAACCCGACCTAAGTGTATTAAGACCTTAGGGTTGTGCTGCATACTCTATTATGGATTTCTGACCACATTCTCCATAGGGCCCTCTTATCTCTTCCTTCTCCGAGCTCTGGTTATGGAAGAAGGAACCGAGAAGAAGGTATCAGCAACAACTGGTTTTATTACGGGACAGCTCATGATGTTCATATCGATCTATTATGCGCCTCTGCATCTAGCATTGGGTAGACCTCATACAATAACTGTCCTAGCTCTACCATATCTTTTGTTTCATTTTCTTCTGGAACAATCACAAACACTTTTTTGATTATGGATCTACTACCAGAAATTCAAT
>NW_017686901.1:5268-6208 GCF_001879085.1 Nicotiana attenuata | reverse complement strand
ACGCGTGGTCGGAATTGAATTTCGGGAAGTTCGGAGTTGATTTGGAAAGAGAATTCTCATTTCGGAAGCTTAAAGTTGAAAGAATTACCTAGGATTTGGATTTTTGAGTAAAACGACCTAGGAATCAGGATCTGAAGGTTCCAGCAGGTTTGTATGATGATTTCGGACTTGGGCGTATGCCCGGTTCGGGTTTTGGATAACCTGGGAGCGTTTTGGCGCCTATTGTGGAAGTTAGCATTTTGGAAGAAATTTCTTAAGTTTGGCTTGAAGGGCATTTCAGTGTTATCAATGTCCGTTTGGGATTCCGAGTCTAGGAATAGCTCCGTATGGTGATTCTGGAGTTGGGAGCGCGATCGGAAGTGAATTCGGAGGTCCGTAGGTCGTTTTGGAGCCATTGGCTAAAGATAGAAATTTGAAGGTTTTCGAGAAGTTTGACCGGAAGTGGACTTTTTGATATCGGGGTCGGAATCCGATTCCGGAAGTTGCAGTAGGTCAGTAATGTCAAATATGACTTGTACGCAAAATTGAGGTTAATCGGACGTGATTTGATAGGTTTAAACATCAAAAATAGAAGTGTGAATTTTTGAAGTTCATTAAGTTTGGATTGGAGGTCGATTCATGATTTTAGCGTTGTTTGATGTGATTTGAGGCCTCGAGCGAGTCCGTAATGTGTTTTGGAATTGGTTGGTATGTTTGGTTGGGTCCCGGGGGCCCCGGTCGGATTCCGGGTGGTTACGGATCGAAATGGAATTTTGTAAGGGCTAAGGTTGTCTGGTTGCTGTCATAACCACACCTGCGAAAATGGGCCGCAGGTGCGGAGCCGCAGATGCGTCCACGGGGAGCCGTCAGATGCGGTTTGGACCAAGTGAAGGGGGCGCAGATGCGGTCGAGGAGCCGCAGATGCGGAGCCGCATCTGCGGTAGAGGGGTCGCAGAAGCGG
>NW_017686901.1:0-2784 GCF_001879085.1 Nicotiana attenuata | reverse complement strand
CCTTTTTTTTCTTTATCCCTCTCCCCTTTTCGTTCTTCTCCTGATTCCTACCCTATTTCTTTTTCTTCCCTTCTTATTCTTCCCCAACCTCAGCTCCTGCCCCTGCCCCTGCCCTGGCCCAATTTCTTTTTTTTTTCTTTTTTTAAATATTTTTGATAGATCTGACTTCGTTGCATGATCTAGGTAATTATCTATTTGTCATTGTTTGTTTGCTTTGAGAATGTTTGTTTTCAATACAAAATCTTTAATTTGATTGATAGACATTTTTGTTTTTCATTATACTTGTATGGATAAAATTAAATATGATGGAGGTTAATACTAAGAATGGATGGGAAGTGATGAAAGAAGGAATAAAGATGGACGAAAATGGCAAAAAAAGTGACGGAGTTGGGTTGCTACTATGGTTGGCAAGGTGGGTTTTGAAAAGGAAAAAAAAGGGTGAAGATAAAGTATTTAGGTAGAGGTAGAATAAAGTACTTGGGAATCAAAGTGTGTTCATAGTGTTTTTTGCTGGCCAAGAAATTTTCACATGATGGCAGTGATGACAGTGATAGCATTAGGAGAAGTGGATGGTGAAGAAGAAAGAGGAAAAAAACAAAAAGTTAAAAAAAAAAAAAAGAAAGAGAGAAGGTTATTTCTTTTTCATGTAAAATTAAAAAGAAAAGGTGATGTAGCATAATTTTATCTGACGTGGATTCTAGCATCATGCGATTGAGAGTCACGCAGCGTTAGAGGGGTTTAAAATATTGCTTTTGAACAAATGTAAGTGCCTAGATGAAACTTCGTTGAATATAGGGACCGGAATGACAAATGGCAACAAGTACAAGTGTCTAACAGACTATTCTGCCAAATGAGAAGTGCAGGTCGAACAAGGGCAAAAGAGATATTTAATCAAATATGCAAGGGTAAAATGGTGATATCATAAATTTTTTTTTATATACGTGGTCACGCATGCTTAAGTCAAGAAGCTTTGTTTCTCGCGGATACACTCAAACGTAACTCTAGAAGGATCTTCTTTCATCTCTCTGACATGCTTCATCAAGTTTTCATACTACTCTTTCCTTCCGACTGAAGGAGTCTCCTTTATCTTCTCAGTAGGTTGTCGCCATTTTAGGTATGTTAATGTCAAATGTTTGGCACCTAAATTTTCTTCCAGTTCTATCTTCTGACTTTTTCAAATTTAATGGCTGAAATTTTTTGGTGATATTGTCATTAATCTGCCAACTCTCTTTTCAATGTTCTTCTGCTTTATTTTTTTCTTTCTGTTTCTCTTTTGCATTTACTCTATTTCTTTTCACGATGTTTACTTTCAAACTTTCCTAGATTGCATAGTTGTTTTCATTTTGTTAGTTGAATGTTACAATTTTAGGTCCGCTTTCTGAAAATAGCAAATCAAAATTTATCAGAATTGTATTTTCCTCCTATCGTTATGTATTTTTTTGACTTTCATGTAGCTAGAAGCTTCTTTGTTTTTCTGTTTTGCTCTAATAAGTATTTTTTGGTTGCAGTGCAGCTCCTGTAAATAGTATAGTTTGGCCGAGGCAGAAGAGTGTCTAAAGTCCTCTCGTGTTATTCACTTCTTAGAAATAGCACAATCAGAATTCAAGGAAAATAAAAGATGAATTCTTGTGGAAAGCTTCTGTTGATTACTTTTTCTGAGTCAAAGTATTCAAACTTTGATGATGATCTGAAGCTATCTTTAAGGTCAATTCTTTGTTGGAAAATGAAATTAAATTTCCACTTAGCCTGAATGTGCCTCTGAACGACTTTATGTTTAAGTTTTCAGGATCGGGTGAATGCCTTTAGGAAATAAGTGGAGAAAATATTAAACGATATTGCTTGAGATGTTTCTGATAAACTTGAATTTGAAGGAAAAAACGACCAACTTCTAGCAAATGTATTGAGAAAGCAGATGAATACAAATGGCTAATAAAAAAGCATTATTAGAGTTTTTCCTTCTTAACTTAAAAGCACACATAAACAAAGTGGAGGAAACAATGGACAATATTATTTGAGAGATTTTTGATGAACATGAATTTGAAAGGAATAAAGACTAATTTATAGCAAAAAAATAGGAGCATGTGTTGAGAAAGTCGATGAATACCAATGATTAATGAAAAAGCATCGAAAGAGTTCTTCCTTCTTAAAATCACACATGTCGTTCATCTCCACTAAGGAAGTGGTGCTGATTTCATGTAATCATCTCAAGCATGTGACATAAAGTTCAAGACTTGTTCTGAATATAGGTATCTTCAAGGGTGGTGCATATCTTACAAAAAGTAAGCTTATAGGCATTGGGGGAACTAAAGTCTTTGTATGGTTTAAGGTTTGATATATCTTTGAAAATAACCTGGATGTATTTTTTTTTAAAAATCAAATTCGTGGTTGACACACCCATATTAGGTGTTTTAATCTGCATGTATATATATTTAAGCACAACAGTATTTTGTTGGACATCTTTGTTAATGTAATTGGAGAAGGGAAAGAAGACTTTTCACTGCTTGAATGCTACGATGCTGAATTTCCTTTGAAAACATAGTCATTTTATTGTATCGCTTTAATATTGTTTAAGAATTTCAACTGTTTTCAGCTGATGCAATGTAAATTTATAGTTGGGCCCCGTGACGCGCGGGCCAACGATTCATTCTAGTATATAATACATATGTATGAGTATACAACATATGCACTAAATGTACATAATTACAACACTGCTATATTTTACTACTAGAAACGTAACTTTACCAGTCCAACTCACTTAAAACCTTTACTTTTACTAACTACTAA
>NW_017686900.1:0-6208 GCF_001879085.1 Nicotiana attenuata | reverse complement strand
TCTAATTCCTAGTAACCGCTAGACGGTGCCGATACACACGATTTACAATAATTGCATAGCCTGAACACGAGAACTTCTAGTCTCCAACTCCATATAGCACACAAATCACTATACATGATCCCAAATTGCGCCGTAGGAATACATATCACACCTCAAGTACCCAATCATCCCACGTAAGGTATTCTAAAGTTTCCTTGTGCCATCAAACAAACTCAGATATCAACAGTCGATCCCAAATGCCGCAACACTACCGAAGTATTATCAGTTTACATCACATTGCCCTTTTACTGGAACATATACCCCCGTCGAATCACTATGGTTGGCAATACCATTTTCCTTAATCATTTGAAGATCGATTCTTTAATCACTTGCAGCTGCCCGTGCTGCTTAAGAATTTAATGACTTTCCATTATGAACAGAACCGTAACCTTACACACACCAATCCCAATCCTCCACCACATATCGCATATACCATACCACATTAGTATAACATGAGAACTCCATCTCCCTTCCTAACCACAAATATCTACGTACTCCACTAGTCAAGAACTCTCCATCAATCCCATCAAGAAGAGAAATCATTACACATTCCATGCTTCGCATGCCCATAGGCAATTCATAACGCCTCTAAAACCCAACGGTAAAACCTTTAATCTAAACGAAACTCTCCCCCCAAATTCCCATTGCACAAGCTAAAACCTGACCNNTCACAATATGCTAAGGGAACAATACCCAATCGAAAACAATCGAAAATTAGCAAGAATCTCGAAACTAGCAAAACCCGAGCCCCGGGACCGCTTCTTGAAAAATTACGAAACTTACATTACCGGATTCCTCATCTCGCCACGAGTCCGTACATACCAAGAACTCCCAAATCCGAGCTCAAATGACCTACCAAATCCCAATTTAAAAATATAAAAACTCAAGCCCTAGCTCTTCCAATTTTTACTCCAATTTCCATGAATTAAAGGTTGATTCTTCAATAAAATGACGTTTCTAGGTCACGAGACTTACCTCCAATCAATTACCCGTCTAAAATCCTCTTCTAATTTCTAACCAAAAAGCTCTTAAGGTGGTCAACAATGGAGGAAATAATGAATCGGGGTCGCGGATGAAATAATATAAAAAGCCCTCTGGACGCCCAGGTTTTACCTTACGCGAACGCGGTCAACACCCCCGCGTTCGCAATGAACAAATTCCGTTGACTACATATTACCTCTATGCGGACGCGACTCCAGGTCCGCGAACGCGATGCTCCAGCTCACCCTCTTACGCGAACGCGTTCGACCAACCGCGAACGCGATGCACAAACCAGGCAGGGCCCCAGGCCCCTTCTACGCGAACGCGAAGCAGCCCTCGCGAACGCGATGGTCCGCACAACTCCTCATCGCGAACGCGCTCCTAAGGCTGCAAACGCGAAGGCCATTTTCCAGGCCTCTCAAATTTACTCTACGCGTTCGCGACACACCCCACGCGAATGCGATGAACAACAGTTCTGCAACAACACAGCTGAAAACCTGCAATACTATAAGACCAGAAATAGTCCGATTGACCACCCGAAATCACCCCGAGGCCCCCGGGACCTCAACCAAAAGCACCAACTTATCCCATAACATCACTCAAACTTGTTCCAATCATCAAAACACATCAAACAACGCTAAAACCATCAAATCTCATTGAATTCAAGCCTAAGTTCTTCAAAAACTTCCGAAATGCACTTTCGATCAAAAACCCGACCAAACGATGTCCGAATGACCTGAAATTTTACACACATATCCAAAATCACCTAACGAAGCTACAACAACTCTCGGAATTCCATTCCGACCCTCGGATCAAAATCTCACCTATCAACCGAAGTTCGCCAAAATACTAACTTCGCCAATTCAAGCCTAATTCTACACCGGACCTCCAAAATCAATTCCGACCACGCTCCTAAGTCACAAATCATCCCTCGAAGCTAACCGAATCACCGGAAATCACATCCGAACCTTCTAACTCTTAAGTCACGTCCGGTTGACTTTTCCAACTTAAGCCTTCCTTAAAGAGACTAAGTGTCTCATTTCTTATCAAAACCAATCCAAATCAAGTCTCACACACCACATACCGATAACGAAACGTGAATAAGCAATAAACGGGGAAAACGGAGCAGTAACACATGAGACGACGGGTCGGGTCGTCACATATAGGGTGTATATTTTCTCGATTGTGCATTTTCACGTAGATACCATGCCTATAGGGTGTATACTTTCTCAATTCTGCATTTTCACGTAGATACCATGCCTATAGGGTGTATATTCTCTCAATTCTGCATTTTCACATAGAAAACATGTCTATAGGATTAATACTTTAAAATGCTGCATTCTTCACATAGATACCATGCTCATAGGTTTTGTGCACTTCGCAATATATACCATGTCAATAAATCACTGCTAAAATTCTGCACATCACGTAGATAATATGCCTATAGGATTTTTCCTGCATTTTTGCACGTGCATCTATCATTAGGCAATTCCACTTATAGGGCCTAAAATAAACCAATCATATCAATGACGTGCTTAGAAGATCTCTGCATAACAAAATTCGTAATACCTAGAATGCATGCCTATAGGAGTAATCGATTAAAATCTAAAATTGCCCACTCATCTTTAAAATCAGTAGTAATTCGTTTAAAGTGCTAGCAGAACTTACGATACTGTAACTTAAATATTTTTTTTTGCAATCAGTTCGTTCTTCCCCCGTCTTTGAACTAATAGATATCATGCATATATACCCTGTTTAATGCAGATAGATAGTTAGATAATTAATCAATCGTCAGTTTTTCTGCAACTACATCTAAGCAGGACTAATTCGGACTCCCTATCTGGAAAATATGTGGTAGATCAATTCTTCCTACGCTAATTTTAATCAAGGACCTAAACAGTATGTGTAAGACGTGCTAAACAATTCGTTTCTCTAAATGAGGAGGCCTACTTGAGCCTTTAGTTGCTTTATCTCCCCATTAAGTGTATTATGTGTTTTTGATTGTCGCATTAGAATTTTATCCTTTTAAACCTCCGAAAAGTCAAGCTTCCTCCCTTTAGGATTAGTAGTCCTAAAAGCCTCTAGGACTGATAGGTGGGACGGGTAATAGCACGCTGTAGGTAGCGATACCATTCCGCGATTAATACCTTAACGGGGTGGGAAGGGTAGACATGGAGATGATGATCACACGATAACACTATGCGTACGATTGGTTACCGGTGTTGTGTGGATGATCCATGTGATTTATAAACCTAGGACCCCTTTCCTTATGTTACTTTGTTTAGTATCAATAAATTCTGTCTTTTCAATTACCCAAAACTCCCCTTTAATTTTTTCACTGCATTATTCCTTTTCCTTCTAACTTTTTCTTCTTTGTTTATTCAATGTCTTGACTAATTCTTGCACTTAGACTCTCCCTCAAACAAATTATAGATTCCAACATGCTTGTTTGCAACCCTTATGTGTAAATTTATTTGTATACTTGTTTACATTAAAGTCACAACATAGCATGGCCGGGAACCACACTAGTGGATCTTGAGGGGTGCCTAACACCTTCCCCTCGAGATAATTTCTAGCCCTTACCCGAACTCTGGTTTTCAAATTCAAAACCCTTAGTGTCCTAATGCACTTAATCATTAGGTGGCGACTCTTCAATTCCAAAAACCCAATTCCCAAACGGGAATAGAGTTGTCTTCCCAAATGTCGTAAACCCGATTTCGCTCTAGAAAAAGGGGCGTCGACATCATGGCGACTTTGCTGGGGATTCTTTAGGCTTTTACCACTTCATGTTATATGTGACTTTATTGTTTTCTTTATTGCTTTGTTTAATACCTTTATTCGAAACTAACTTGGCTTTTTGTTTCTTTTTCTTTAACGCTTTCATTTACTGCTTTCCTTCAATACCGTTGTAATTTCTGAGCAATTATTGTAATCATTATGAACGTGAAAATACGTGACAATTTGTTTCATTCTTGTAATTGCATCTTCAACATCATATTCCACTCGTGCCAAACAAATACCATAGCAATGCTTGATGAGTTATTGCGCTCTTCCGATATTAATACCCCCTAAATTTGGCAAAGGCATATTTGCGATAAAACTAGTCGATCAGCGGTGCAGTCGACGGTTCCGTGCCTTTCCCTCTTGAGTTGTCCGCTCAAGGGTACCGGTCTAGCACCCCATAGAAACCTTATTCTATTTAACTGTACATGCATCACTGTCAAACCTAGTCGAGTCAGTTATGTTGTCCACATAATGACTCTTTAAGATAGCCTCATCCAAAGTCCACTGGGTTCCCCTGGGACCCAAACAGACAACACCATATTCTGTGCAATTATTTGGAGGACTAAATGCTGTTTATGCCAATTATTGATTTAAATAGTCGAGTTCGGCGGGGGTGAGGGACTAACACTTTGTTTTGCAGAAAATGAGGCACGAAATCCCCAGATTCAGCATGGTAACCAATATTCACCCGAGGTTGCTATGTTTGTGGGAGGACCTTCATTCCAGTGACCGGACTCTCGTCCGCAAGTATTTGGGAAACTTACCCTCTCTTTTGGAAATTCAGCCGGACAACAAAATCATAGAGGCTGCGACCTTATTCTGGGACAGTGATAGATCAGTATTTCGATTTGGGGACCTTGAAATGACCCCTCTGCTCGAGGAAATAGGAGGTTTAGCCGGTATTCCTTGGGAGACTCCGGGTTTGCTCATGCCAGAAAACCGCAAGGGTAAGGGTTTCTTCAAAATGATGGGGTTGAAGAAAAATTCAGACTTGACTTGTTTGAAGGATTCCTATATTCCTTTCGACTACCTGTATGAGAGGTACGGTCATAGCAAATCCTACCGCACCTATCCAGATGAATTCGCCCTCACATCATTGGGGCATATCTACAGGAGGGTTTTCGTCTTTATGTTCTGCTTCTTGGGAATGATAGTGTTTCCTATGAAGAAGGCTAGGATCCACACTAGACTAGCCATGGTCACCAAGACATTGATGGAAGGGATTGGAGGGCAGCCTTTCAGCATAGTGCCCATGATTGTTGCTGAGATCTACCGAGCTTTGGAGAACTGTCAGCGAGGAGCCAGTCATTTTGAGGATTGCAACTTACTACTCCAACTCTGGCTTATAGAACATCTCCAAAAGGGTCGATACTGTCAAGAGCTTCCGCAAAGGCCGTGGAATGATCATATAGCCTTTCACCATCCCAAGAGAATGAACTATATGCCTAGCATGTTTGCTCAGCCGGGGGATGCTCGAGGATGGGTAGAGTTGTTTGAAAACTTGAAAGAAGACAAGGTGCAATGGATGTTCGAATGGTTCCCCACTGGAGAGTTCATCATCCGCTCTCGCGACGCTCCATTCCTTATACTCATTGGTCTGAGGGGAACTTATCCCTATGTCCCTCTCCGAGTCATGAGGCAGGCAGGGAGGAAGCAAGTCGTACCAAAGGTCGAGAAGATGAGTCATTTCAGGGCTGATTTCCAAGACGACGATAGCCCATACAAATGTCAAGCTCAACATATGTGGAACATCAAGATCATCCTGGAAAGGGATTCCATAGAGCCTGACAGATATCATGCCGGCTACACTTCATACTATCCAGGCTGGCTAGAAGAAGATCATGCTGGGTTAGGACAACCTGGGTCTGTTCGAGGTCACAGGGTCATCGACGAAAGGGCTGAGATACAGGTTAAGTACAATCAGTTGCGCAAAAGGATCAGGGAGTGCGAGAGTGAGCATCAGGAATTCAAGAAGCTAACCAAAAGTTGATCGAGGAATGGAAGGATATGGCTGTCAGAGCCAACAAGCACCTAGGGCACTTGGAGCGAAGGTTGTAGAGCTGGAAGGTAGGTTCATCCGTAGGATTGAGAATTTCCAAAACGCCGAGGGAAATGAAGGAGGAAATTTGGCTAGGGCTTATCTGCTGCTGGGATTGCGTGAGCTGGTGACACTGTTCGATGGAGCCAAAGATGCCGAGTCTGGGAAAGGTCCTTCCGGGACCAATAGTTAGGAGTTTCTTTTCTTTTTTGCTTTGAAATGTAATAAGGCCAATGGCCATTAGTGATATTTTACTTATGCAATTTTAGTGTCGTTTTGGGATTCGTCTTATTTTTATCTAATAAAATGAGGCATTTAGCATTATAAACTTCTCCAAACTCAACTTGTCGCTAAGCCTATCTCGGG
>NW_017686899.1:0-6209 GCF_001879085.1 Nicotiana attenuata | reverse complement strand
ATAAATGACAGAAATATTTTGGGATTTCAATTTTTCATAAAAGCAAATACTTTGATTACAATGACTCGAAAAACTCAATGACTCAAAAGAAACTAACAGACTCTGAAAAGATGAAAATACAGACTCATAAAGAACTAACAGACTCAAAACAAATTGACAAACTCCAATAGCAAGAAAGTACAGACTCAAGCAAAGATCACGAATACATTAATGCCTCGAATGCTCCTGGGGCCCGCGGGGCATCATTCGGCCTCGCCACGGGCCTATTTGCAAGATCCCCTTGGAGCCTTTCCAAATCACTCATTATTTGCCGGACAAATGTCATCACTACCGCAAAGAAAGTGGTGCAGGTCATATACTCACATGCTTGACACTTCACAACAATGTAATCGGCAATGGCCCTAACCCTCTCTCGGATCCTACCCTTTTCCTGAAGCAGATGCCCGACCTGCTGATTCTGGGCTTCTAACACCTGAGTGTCGTGGAGATGTTGATTTTGCAACTTTTGCACTTCCTCCTCCATCTGAGCCATCAGATCATAACAGTGTTCCCTTTCAGCTTTGAAATCCTTGGCTTGCTTGATCATTTTGTTCTCGACGGCGATGACCCTTTTCTTTAACCCTGCAACCTCATTGTTGTATTGCTCTTTTAACTGTCTAACCAGGCGTGCTGTTTCTTCCACATTCTTAGCCAGTTGTGTTCGAGCCCTGGCTAGTTCATCCTCCGCTTTGTTCAAATCAAAACCATAATCATCCACTTTCTGCCTAAGGTTCTTTATAAGCTTTTCATCCTTTACACTCCTGGCGGGATTTTCGGCTGCTATTTTCATTTCTCGAATTTGAGCTCGAAGGGCTTCATTTTCTTTGGCTAGTTTCTTCTTTTCGCCCTCATCCGCCGCGGTTTGCAAACTGTTTTCAACTGAAGGTCCCGGACCTGCTTTTCTAGCTCTCCTATTTTGGCCCTGTATCCCTTCTCCTTGGCCAACCAGTCCCATTGCACCTGTGCTCCGTCGGTGAACTGTTGGACATGGGGTCTCTTTGCGGGCCTTTCAGGCTCCTGATGAACTCGGGATCTTATACCATACCAAGCAGGGTACCCAGGCTCCAACTCTCCTCTAGATAGATCTCGTACTTGTGTTTTAGACTCTAAGAATCTGCACTGATGCCAAATCCGACGCACTTTTTCTTCTGGGAAGGCAGCTTTTGGTTCTAACTTAATGACCTGCCGACTCAAATCTTCATCGTGTGGGATGGTCTGATATCGGCATAGCTAACATAGGACTCTGTGCGGAGCAAAAGGCTGGATACTCCGAAGACCCATCAACAGCAAAAAAACACTCCCCAGCCGACATATGGATTACTTCACCGACCGACAGCCACCCGAATGTCCATTCGATTTTGTTTGCAGTCAAGGATCTCAAGTGGGCATGCCATGCTTTTGTACCCTCCGGAAACTCATAACTCTCTACCCCCTTTTCATGTTTTTCGATGTATTCGAGACAAGTCATACCACAATTCAGATATCCCGGGCGATGGCAAAGGTGTTCCTCCATCCACAGTTGTAACAGCATATTGCACCCTTCAAAGAACTTTCCCCCTTCTCGGCAAAGGGTCAGAGCTCGGTAAATTTCTGCCAAGATCATCGGCACTATGGTCCCATTTGCCTTTTTCATCATAAAGTCAGCTATCCCCACGAGTCCCAACTCTATATTCCCGTCTTTTCAGGGGCAGATCAAAATACCCAGGAACGCCATTATAAAAGCTAATCCTCTCCGAGCTTCCCACTTGACTTGGTTTCCCACGTGAGTAAGACCGGTATCTGGCGTCTCGAAGCCACGGGGATTCCCGTAACGTCGGTACAAAAAGTAGAAGGTACTGAATCCTTTGGCCAAGTTTCCATCTCGGATGTCCCGACTGATGCTTAACAAGTCCAAAAATTTGTGAGGGGTTACTGTTCTAGGTGCCACCGGGTATTGCTTTCTAAGATTCCCCTCGAAACCGGCGTAGCCTGCTATCTCTTCCAGTGTAGGAGTTAACTCGAAATCAGCAAAATGGAATACATTGTGTGCTGGGTCCCAAAACGGTATCAAGGCCTCAATTATGTCCTTTCTCGGCTTAACCTTCAAGAGCCCGATAAGACCACCCAACGCTTTTGTCACAACTTTCCTGCTGTCGTCCCCCAAATCATGCCACCACATATGTAGCTCCAAAGGGATCTCTTCACAGACTGAGAAAGGTTCATTCTTATTTGTGCTCATCCTGCACATTTATTAGGGTGATTTTAATTAAAAGAAAATTATGACTCATTTTGACTCAAGAAAAATGACCATTGTTTTCAAAATTTTTACGAAAATATCCAGCTTTGTCAATACGGCCTTTCAGCACTTCGAAAACGAAGACTTTAAGGTTGTGTCGGCTAACCGGCAAAAACCTTGATAAATGACCAAAGGCGGCTGTTCTTGCAAGAACGGCCTTCCGGCGCCCTTTTGAGGGACATTCGGCTATTCTTGACAAGAATGGCATCACCTTACTTATGCGTAATAAAAAATTTTGTTCTTTTGGGCTATTTTTACAAAAAAGGAAGTTGGACCCGATGGGGGTTGCCTACGTATCTCACACCCTGTGAGAATCAAACTGGCATAGTTCGGGCAAATAAAACAAAACCAACTATTTTTTGAAAACAAAACCTTTTTCTTCTTTGTTTTTTTTTTCATTTTTCTCAAAAATTCGGCAGAGTTTCAGTACCATTTGGACATTGGTTTTTTTCTTTCAAAACAGTGATTAACTCACTTAACCCTTACACTGCTATTTCCTTTTCCTAACTTTCTCCCATCATTCAAAAGCCGGTCAGCATGCAAACCCGAAGCAAATAAATGCACAAGTAGCACGTAAAATATGCATCAGGATGGTCTTTGATTCTGGGTACACCTGTCCTAGAAGGACCCAACCCTTGTGTTGAGTCCCCTAAGTCAAATGCATATGATGCAAACAAACGTTCCTACTAGGGATCCGGCATGAGGCTGAGTTATTCTACGTTTAGAACCTGGGTTTATTGTTCTAGACCTAGCTTACCCGAGCAGACAACTCGAGCCGAGGGGGGGCAGCGTACTGGGAATACAGAAGCTTCGCCGGCTTTGCAACTTGTCCGAACCTCATTCTAAATTTGGGATTTGACTCTAACAGAAGAGAAGCTACACGAAGTGCACCCTTCTCCATGATTTAGAAGACTCAGAGAGAGGAAGGGTTTCGGAGCAGTTTATATACAGTTCAACAATATCAAAGCGGTAAAAAGCAACATTTAGCACATTAGGCTCAAACATGTGAATAAAACCAGATAATAAATAAAGCCAAATATAACAATTATTCCAAGCTCGAATTCTTGAACCCTTAACCCGAAGTTCTGGGTTCTTTTCCCCAGTAGAGTCGCCAGAGCTGTCACACCTCTTTTTTCACTACACCCCTGGAAGAAGGTATAATAAACGGAGTTTCTCCAATTAAAGGACAATCGAAACGGGATTATTTAATTAAAAGATTCAGAGTCGCCACTTGGAAAATTTATGGTGTCCCAAGTCACCGGTTCAAATCCCGAATCGAGGAAAGGGTTGACACTGTATTATAGTCCGCGAACCAGAAATCCGAGTAAGGAATTCTGTTAACCCGGGAGAAGGTGTTAGGCACTCCTAAGTTCTGTGGTTCTAGCACGGTCGCTCAACTGTTATAACTGGCATAATTATCTGATTTTAAAAACATTTTGAACCTATGTGCATTTTTAACTTTAAAACCGCTTTTATTTAATTTAAGGAAAATTTCAACGTCGTCTAAAGGATGTCTTTGGACCGCGCCACATGAAATGCACCCGCAATCCGAAACACATTTTATTCAACGTTGTTGAGATTTGGATTTGGGTCACATGAAATGCAACCTGAGTTTAGGAAGGTAATTTTATTAAAATAACGCGCCTAAAGCGACTACGCGTTTGCAACTTTGCGAGGGCCATGAAAATTCGCTAAACGGCGCACCTCGATATCTAAGTGTTGATACCCAATTTTTTCCTATGTAGTTTTATACCCAAAATACTTCCAAAATAGAATATATGTGCATATATAAGCACACCCAAGAGTTTTGGTATTTTTTTTTTTTAAAGTCTTAAAACCAATTTATTGCCTATTTTAATACAACAAAATCCAATAATTATTCCCAAAACTATTATTATTTGTGAATAATTTATTTTATTCTCACATTTACACCAAAATATAATTAAGGTGATTTTTGTATATTTTTACAAATTTGTTTGGTATTTTTAAAGCTAATTGCATATAAAGGCAATTATAGCCTATTTTACGATTAATAGTGTTTTATAATTGCAAAATCAGTTCCAGTATTTTTTAATTAATACATATGTATTATTAATTGGTTCAGCATCTTTAATTTTTCTTTTAAAATCATTTTCATTATTTTTTATAAAATAAAAGGGAAAAATTGGCTATTTAAAATGTAGTCCCATTTCGTTTCAATTGCAGCCCCAATTCCATTTCAATTTTAGCCTTAATTTTGGCCCAATCCGCCCCCAAATCAAAACGACCCAATTTGATTTCTCACCCGACCCCTGACCCAATTGCTAAACCCGCCCGGGGTTCTTTTAAATCCAGGCCGTTGATCCTTTTGATCAACGGCCACAAATGATTCTTTCCTTTTTAATTCCACATGACCTAACCCTAATCCCCATTTCTCTTCGACAGCCGCCTTCGAACTCTCTTCTCTCTCAAACGCTCTCAAGCACTCAAACCCTAATCGCCTCCCTCTTCTTCTCCGACCATTATCTCGCCGGAGTCCATGGCTTTTCAGGCCATGGACGACCTGTGCTCACCTTCCCTCACCCCTAAACCATGGGTGTTCGAGATTTCGAGGTCTGACCTCGACGGCGTCCATTCAGATCCCCTGCAGATATGTGTTCTGTGGCCTCTCCGGCCCCATTCCGACGTATTCGAGCTTTAGAAGCCTAGTCATGGACATCTCTGACTCAAGACCAGACCTCTTCCAAGCCTTCTCATTGTTTCAGAGAAACCCTAAGGCTATTCGAGGTTCCTTGCTCTTTTATTTACTTAGATATATGGTGGATCTGTACTATATTCAATGTTTTAAAGCTTTTCCCCAATTTTCTTTTCAAAATTAGTCTGTTTCAATTTAGGGTTTTCGGAAAATCTTAAAACGACTTCTGACTTTTCTTCTTCTTCTTTTCTTTGTGTGAATCTGTCTATGCCATGTTCTTATGTTCTTTCCTCGCATGTCTGCTCCTATGTTCTTATGTTTTGCCATGTTATGCATGTTCTTCTATTTTTTGTGTTTTGTTCTTTCTTCTACCGGGCTCTATAAGCATGCTTTACATGTCTATCTCGTATGTTTCTTTACTGTATTTTACTAAGCTTCTAATCCTTGTTTGCCTTTACTGGACTTTTGTTTGAACTCTAAGCAGGTTCCGTCTACTGTTTTTCCTAAACCTGTATCACTTTTCTCTCCTGAACTTGTTTGAGTGCCATGTTTTGCCTAAATGTGTTCCCTGTGTTTCAAACTTGCTGCTCTCTCTGTTTGTTTTCTCATAAGTCTCTGAAAGAGACTACTGAGCCTGTTCTATTTGTTGTTTTCTCGTCTATGCATCTGATTCGAGTTAGAAACCCTAGTATTTGGGGTTTTTGGCAGGCTTGACTTTGTGTTTGGTCTAGGGTTCCATTCAGAACCCTTGACTCTCTTCCAGGCTCATTCTGAGTCTACAAACCTAACCTTCTTGGTCACTCTGATGTCTTGCTAGTTTTACGACAACTCTCTCTTGTCTCACATGTCTGTATGCTTTTTATATGACAAATTCTCTTCTTTCAAAAGGTCTTTGGCCAGCTTGTGATTGATTCCGAGTTCCTTTTTAAAAGGTTTTGTACTGTTGATTTTCTTTAAATTAAACCCCTTTTCACCTTTTCTGGTTGGATTCATTCACACTAAGATTCGAACCCTGATTTTACTGGCTGTTGATTGATTGTCTTTCCTTGTTCTGCCCAAACCGTATGCTACTAGACTATTTCATTAAATAAACTGTTGTGTATTTGTCCCTATTACACTGATTTAGAAAATATTTTTAAAATGAATCCTTTCCTTATTTATTTTTGCCCGTTTGAATCAAATCCCTTAACCAAAGGGAACAGCTTGTGATTGATTTCAAAA
>NW_017686898.1:4952-6209 GCF_001879085.1 Nicotiana attenuata | reverse complement strand
AAATCGTTGAAGACTTGAAGACTTGAATACTCCAATTCAGCAACTTCACAATTTTTCACGAAATTGCAATAATAAAATAAGCAATTATAGAAGAGAATTAGATATAGATTGAGAGATATTGAGAGAGATTGATGAATTTGTGAGTAAAAATGAAAGAATGAGGGGTATTTATAGTTGAGAATTGGGAAAAAGTGTAATTATATAAAGTTTGGGGTTAAAATAATGTTTGGGGGCCAAATGGCTATTTTTAAAGTCCGAAACGGCTCTTTTTTGATGGCCAACAGCTAGATTTTAAAATCTGACCCGTCATTATTTAATTTTTTTTTAATTATAGCCGTTGAGGCCCATTAGGCCCGGTAGAACCGGCCCAGGCCCGCCTGCCGGTCCCGGGCTTAGCGGTCCCGGGCTCGTGGGCTAAATGTACAAGACCGGCCCGCTACGGGCTTGGAGTACCATTTGGGGACCGGCCCACTGAGACCGGCACAATAGGCCCGTTTGGACCGTTTGGCCCGCGGTCCCGGTCTGATCCCGGGCTGGGCCCGGCCCACAGTGCACTACTTACTGGGTACATATTGTTTATTAATGTTGTATTCTAGGCCGGGCCCGGGCCTAAATGGGCCAAACGGGCCCGGGCTCAGACGGGCTGGTCTTTGGCGGTCCTGGGCCTAACGGTCCCAGGCTTCACGGGCTCAACGGGTGGAACCGGACCACGACGGGCCTAAGTCCACATGGTCCCGGGCTAAATGGGCCGGGCCCACACGAGCCTAACGGGCTTTTTCTTTCCGGGCTATTTTTTTTTATTTTTTTTATTTAAGGCAATTTCTTGTAAACCATATATGTATATACTAATATAAATTGCTTATACATGGCTATATAAATATATATAGTATATATAATATGTATAGTATGTATATATAATTATATATTAAAGTTTGCATTTAAAAAGTAAAATAACAAAACAATAGTAAAACTTAATTATCATGTATAATAAATTAATAACAAAGTAAAACATTAAGCATAAATACGTCTAATAATTTTAAAATAACACAAATTGTCGAAAACTCTTAAATACGAATTTCCGGATGACGCTCAAGACAATACTTTATATGCCTCCTTAAACTGCCTGTGCCAGACCCTGAACGAAAATTTAAGACTCCACCACAGTTCTTGCACTTTAATATTTGACCTTCTTCATTTTCTTCTAGCACCTCAAAGTGTTGCCAAACAAATGAGCGCACTCTTTCCGAACGAGGCATG
>NW_017686898.1:0-798 GCF_001879085.1 Nicotiana attenuata | reverse complement strand
AGGTCTGGGTCGGGGAGCCGGGGGAAGGGTAGTAGGTTGGCGACTACTTTCACCAATTTTAGATTTTCCCTTACCACCAAACATTTTTTTCAAAGAAAATGCCATATTAATTAGCCTTAAAAATTAATATGCAAACTAAAACACACAAAAATATATTCTTAAAATTTAAGAGTTGGAACGAGTTTACCGAATTGCCGAACAACTTCTTGAAAATTGAAAATCGTTGAAGACTTGAAGACTTGAATACTTCAATTCACCAACTTCACAATTTTTCACGAAATTGCAATAATAAAATAAGCAATTATAGAAGAGAATTAGATATAGATTGATGAATTTGTGAGTAAAAATGAAAGAATGAGGGGGTATTTATAGTTGAGAATTGGAAAAATGTGTAATTATATAAAGTTTGGGGTTAAAATAAAGTTTGGGGGCCAAATGGCTTTTTTTTAAAGTCCCAAACGGCTCTTTTTTGATGGCCAACGGCTAGATTTTAAAATTTGACCGTTGGTCATTTTTTAAATTTTTTTTAAATTATAGCCGTTGAGGCCCGTTAGGCCCGGTTGAACCGGCCCAGGCCCGCCTGACGGTCCATTGAACTATATTGAATCGAATGAACACATAAAGCATAAGAAATCAGCATGACTTTTATTTTCATCTCCAAATCGTGAGATACATCATAAGAGATTCAGAAATTGTACCTGGAAATGAAAAATGGGGGGGGAATAGGGTCACCGAGTAGCAATGAACAGGAACCAGCAGCAGGAAAACAGAGCAGGAATTGATTTCTAAACCCGAGGA
>NW_017686897.1:0-6209 GCF_001879085.1 Nicotiana attenuata | reverse complement strand
GGAGATATTTCTGTATGTTACTGATTTCAGTATGCTACTGAGTTCAAACATTGGTCCTAAAACAGATATCGTAACATGACAAATAGTTGAGAATTTTAGAGACCTCTAAAGATAGTTATCTCATATGAAGGTTGAAATAAGAAAGTCCTACACAGCACGACGATTCTAAACATATTGATATGCCAAAAATGAAATAGTCTTATAGTCAAGGTTCTAAATGCAGCTTGAACATGCAGAAATCTAAATAGTCCTATCTAGCATGTTCATAGCGATAAAATCAACCCTTTTCATAGCAGCCCAACGTTTACTTACATCAGATATTAATAATCAAATATCAAAAAATAAACTAGAGAGGACCGGATTCTTTGGTTCCTCCCTTGATATGGAATAATGCTTAAGAGCCATTGCTTCAAATCCTTCTCAAACTTAGGTCAGAGTTTCCCTAAGAGCCTCAATTGGACCCCGGGCAGTGCTCACACCCAAATTACATCACCAGAATAGGGACAAGTGCAGTGTGGAAATGCAAGCTCTCATGTGTCCAAGTTCAGAGGGAGCTCATGGGTCCCAAGGCAAGGCTCACATGATGGGGGCAGGACTTAAGTCTAAGAGAGAGTAGAAGTGCAGAAACTGATTTTAAAAGCTGAGGGAACAAAGGAAAGGAAAAGGGGAATGGGAGACAACTATTAATACTTTAAAGAGTTGATAATTTCACACCAAAGGGGCAGGAGATTGGGAATCCATTGCAAGGGCCTATATATTTAGGCATGAGTCCATTCTGGGCATGCACAGCAACAAGGGTGCTGTCATGCTTGTAAATCAACCAGAACACACATATATAAGGGTAACATAGAGGTAATGATCCTAGGAGGACCAAGTTTGAGTCATGTTCAGCAATTTTTGATGTTGTCATGCCCCAAACAAACCATAAGTGTCAAACACATTGGGGTAGGGATTTAGGATTCATAATACATTGATTCAGAACAGGAGAAAAGAAATTACAGCATGCTAAATAAAGGTACTGAAATAGATACAAGCAGTAGGCAGACAAGAATGCAAGAACATTAAGTAACCATATTGTTGTTGAGGCTGAAAACTTAATTAGAACGTACCAGTTCAAAGAAGGCAAAATGTAGTAAAGAAAAGTAGTAGGACTTCGAAATATAGCTTTGGCTTTCAACCACCTAAATAGGACACGGTACAAGTAGTAAAGCAAGAGAGAGTGTTTTGAGTGTAAGTGTGAGTTCAGAACTAAAAGTTTTCGTGTGTGTGTTAATGAGAGAGTATGTATATATAGTAGTTAGAAAACCATGTAAAATATGGCAAGAGTTACAATTGTATAGTAATTATGGAACCAAGTACTAATCAGAATCAAATCAATGCAAGTACTCCTTTAATTAAGGGGCAATCAACCAACGGTAAGGGGCAGAAAATGATTAAGGAAAGAATAGAGCATTATGTACATAATAGATAATTAGGGGTAAGTGCATAGGGGTTCAATTAAGGAAACAACTGATGGAGAATCAGTACAATACTTGGTTAACCAAATAAGGTAAGAAAAACAATAAAATTGCAGAATATGGAGACACTCAAAAATCAGCACATAGTAAATTAGGGAATCAAGGATTCGAAATTACTGATTTAAAGAGAGTAGCATGGGTTCCCATGAATAAGAAAATAAACCAAGTTAAAATAGGAGAATCGAAAGTCTAAAGAGAAATTTTCAAATCCAGCCAAGAAACAGGGAGCTCAGAGTCAATCAAAGAGCTAGTCATGAGTCATGTTTTTGACATATAAACAGAGTGAGATGTGAGTAACCAAACATAGCAAGCAAAGGGGCCAGTATTGAACAGTCAAGACAAACTCAAGCACGTAGAGCTAATGTAAGTTAGGCATAAGGAACTTAGTAGAAACACATTCGAAGTGAGATAGTCACAGAAACTCAAACAAGAGCAGGCCACTCACAAAATCAAACGAATAAACCTAGAAGAATTAGGGCTTTCAACATAGGCGAGGTTAAAGAGAAGAAAGAAACCCAGAATCGGAAGAATTGCACAAAGGGAACAAGAGATTTCGAAAAGAACTTCTACACTTAAACAAACAGTCTAAGACCCAAAACCATAAGATTTTCAACAATAGAAGGATTTTAAAAAGAGGGTAAACAAAAAGATCAGACAAAAACTCAGGCAAATAAACATTCGCTTAATAAACAGTCAAAAGAAATTAGGGGTCTTAACATGCAAACTCAGGCAGAAGGATAATACGAGCAAACACAGCAAAACATATCAAAAAATCAGAGAAAGGTTTCGAAATAACTTAACAGAAACCCTAATCGAAAAGATAAGGAGTTTTGAAAGCGGAGCTTTAAAGGAAACTTCGAGAAAAATGCTTAAAAGTTCAGAGCAGACATAGGTCTGAAACAAATCTAAGAGGAGTCGAGAGAACCTTGAAGGTTAGGGTTTCAAAGGAACCCCAAGTGGTGAGAAAGGCTTTGAAAACCATCGATTTAAGCAGGAGAGTCAAGAGTCTACTCGAACAGCCATGGCTGGCCGGAGAAAAGTCAGAGACGACCGGAGAACAGCCCTAAAAAGGAATCGACCAAGGTCTGGACTAAGCTCTTTCAAGTTCTAGCCTTGAAACCATAATAATCGAACACGTAGAAGCCATGGGAGGTGGATACAGGCCTCCAATGAACTTGGAAGCCATGGATTTGGGAGGTTTCAGGGTTGGAGTTTGATGGCGGCGGCTAGGGTTTGATGGAGTCTCAGAGAGAATTTAGGGAGAAGGGAATTCAAGGGCGGCTGAAATGAGAGAATGGGTAGGGTTTGGGGGTTGTTGGATTAAAAAAGGAAAGGAATTATGAGGACTGTTGATCTTTTAGATCAACAGCCGGGATTTAGTGGGTCTTTGGGTCGGGTAGGAAGATTTAGGATTTGGGTCGGGTATTTTAATTCGAAATTGCGCTGGGATTGGGGTTTGAACTGGTTATAACTGAAATACAAATGGGGCTACAATTTAATAGCCATTTTTCCCTGTTTAATTTTTAAAAAATAGTAAAATAAATTCAGGAAATAAATTAAGGGTACTAAAATGATTAATAGCACATAATTAACTATTTAAAAATACCAGACCTAATTTTTATGAATATGAACGTAATTAATCCTAAAAAAAGGCTAATATTGTAATTATATACAATTTAACTTTAAAAATACTAAATGACCTTGTAAAAATATGCAAAAATTATATTAGCCACATTTTAATATAAACATGAAAATCCAATAAATGAATCACCAAAAATGATAATTTTGGGAACAATTTTTGGGTTTTTACGGATAAAATAGGGCGATAAATTGATTAAAAAAATCTTTAAAAATTAAGGAAAAAGTAGTAAAACATTTGGACATGCTATTTTGAAAGTATTTTGTAGATTAGAAATATATAGGGAAAAATTGGGTATCAACAGCTGCCCCTCTTTACCCGGGAAGGATGAAAGAGTTGTCGAGTAAAGATATGATGACCAATTTTGACCGAACGAAATGGTTCGAGGAGGCTTAGGCCGTGCCCTGGCTTCTAAGCTGCCTATATATCCCTAGTTATACAGGAATCAGGCCACATATAGTTCAGGATCCGTCGGCGGAGTATGCCGATGGAGACTTTTCAAGAATGGACGCAATATTCAGGACGGGGATGGGTAAGGTTTGACATGGTTGCGGGAACTGGAGCGGTGTAGATCTTGCCGAGACGGACGTTGCTCGCCGGTTTACCTGCAAATAAGCAATACAAGCATATATTGTGCGTAAATTTAGACATGATGCAATTTCCCGTCGGACCATGAGGATTGTCTTCGGACGGTTATAATGACGTCCTTAGACCGTGATGTCCTGGGCCATGAAGCGTGTGATAAAGGATTCGCGGGCCATGAAATGATGCTCTCGAGCTATGAGGATGGTGCCTCTGAACCATGATGCCTTTGAATAATGATATGCAAAAGATTAAAAGGGGTCCTCAGGCCATGACATGGTGTTCTCGGGCTATGAAAATGGTGCCTCCGAACAATGACGCCTTTGGATAATTTTGGCGATCTTTCAACCCATGAGATGTAGTATTTGGCGATCTTTCAGCCCATGAGATGTAGTATTTGGCGATCTTTCAGCCATGCAAGTGTAAATAAGGCGGCGATCTTTCAGCCGTACAAATGTAGAGGTGGCGATCTTTCAGCCGTGCAAGTGTAGAGGTGGCGATCTTTCAGCCGTGCAAATGTAGAGGTGGCGATCTTTCTGCCATGCAAAGGTAAATAAGGCGGCGATCTTTCAGCCATGCAAATATGGAGGTGGCGATCTTTCAGCCATGCAAAGGCGGATGGAGACAGCGTTTAGTCTCGGAAGGCAGAATGGTAGCCTTATGCAATGCAGAAATGCAAATGGAGACAGCATTTAGTCTCGGAAGGCGGAATGGTAGTTTTATGCAATGCAGAAATGAAGATAGAGACAGCGTTTAGTCTCGGAAGGCAGAATGGTAGCCTTATGCAATGCAGAAATGCAAATGGAGATAACGTTTAGTCTTGGAAGGCAGAATGGTAGCCTTATGCAATGCAGAAATGCATATAGAGACAGCGTTTAGTCTCGAAAGGCAGAATGGTAGCCTTATGCAAGAACTAAAAGGTCAAGTGGTAACAGAGTTTTCTTAGCTGATAGCAGATTGCAGTGTCGTGACTGCTGGGGACATTGTGACATACGGAATACCACTGGTGCGTATGGATAGCAAATGTTGGTAAGTGCAACAATTCTGAGAGTTGTATTCCTGAACAATGTTTGTCTTGTGAGTGTATAGTATGTCAGATGCTTTCG
Source organism: Nicotiana attenuata (assembly GCF_001879085.1). NCBI lineage: Eukaryota > Viridiplantae > Streptophyta > Magnoliopsida > Solanales > Solanaceae > Nicotiana > Nicotiana attenuata. The sequence continues at coordinate 1,365 of NW_017686897.1, read as the reverse complement.
CAATCCAAGTGTCTGCACCCAAAGAAAAATCGTGAGTTTTGTAGAGGGGGGAGGTTAGTTTGTATCCCTGTTGGCTCTGCTTGACCTGTTCGATTTTGATCTGGTGATACTGTACGTATCATTGGGGTAGCGTTGCTAAACAAGGCAATTTCAGAAATAAACATGCATGATTTTGTAAAAATATGGCATAAGTATACAATTAAGAAACAATTTTTAGATGAACCGATGACTGTGACGTGGCTCAAGACATTGCGACCTCTCTTGCTACGGAATTTTGAGGGTCCTCCTCAAAATTCTGCCCCAGTTAATGGGCTGTTGCTTCTGACGGTTGCTTGCGATGATCGGCTGAAATCACTTCGAAATTTTGAGGGTCCTCCTCAAAATTCTGCCCCAGTTTCCAATTGCGGGGGGAAATGAAAATTTTATTGAATTGTGACGGAACCCATAAGGTTGCCTACGTATCCCCTCTTAAACGGGAATCAGGTCAGACGTAGTTCAATTTGAAGAACTTCCTTAAATCTTCCATGTGATTAGTGGCCTTCTTGGACTTGATGATAATGTCATCTATGTACACCTCAATCTCCTTGTGTATCATATCATGGAAAATGGTAGTCATGGCCCTCATGTAGGTGGCCCCTGCATTCTTAAGGCCAAACGGCATCCTCTTGTAGCAATACATTCCCCGCGGCGTAATGAAAGTCGTTTTCTCAGCATCTTCTTCATCCATCCAGATCTGATGATAACCAGCGAAACAATCCACAAATAATTGCAACACATGCTTGGCGCAATTGTCGATCAGGATGTGTATGTTTGGTAAAGGGAAGTCATCTTTCGGACTAGCCCGGTTGAGATTCCGGTAGTCGACACAGACTCTGACCTTCCCGTCCTTCTTTTGTACTGGCACAATGTTGGCCAACCATGTCGGGTATTCTACTACCCTGAGAACCTTGGCTTTGACTTGCTTAGTGACTTCTTCCTTGATTTTCAAACTCATATCCGGCTTGAACTTCCTGAGCTTCTGCTTTACCGGCGGGCACGTCGGATCAGTTGGCAGTTTATGGGCCATAATAGATGTACTCAGACTCGTCATGTCATCATACAACCAGGCGAATATGTCCTCATATTCCTTTAGAAATTCTGTGTATTCCTTCTTTTCTGATGGCGATAAGTGGACGCTGATTCGTGTTTCTTTGACGTTTTCTGCATCTCCCTGGCTAACAATCTCAGTCTCGTCCAGGTTGGACTTCGGTCTGTTTTCAATATTCTCAACTTCTTTAACAATCTCCTCCGGTATGTCATCTTCCTCTGAATCTATGTTCATTTGTTGCGTTGTCTCATTGCATGTCACAGTCATTGGTTCATCAA
>NW_017686896.1:4969-6210 GCF_001879085.1 Nicotiana attenuata | reverse complement strand
GAAACTACGAATCTCCGTGGCTGAGGTTGGTCTAGGCCAACTCTGAACCGCCTCTATCTTCTTCGGGTCGACCTGAATACCCTCGCTGGACACCACGTGCCCCAAGAAAGCTACTGAGCTGAGCCAAAACTCACACTTGGAGAACTTTGCATAAAGCTTCTCCTCCCTCAATCTCTGCAATACAACTCGCAAATGCTGTGCGTGCTCCTCCTGGCTACGCGAGCACACCAGAATATCATCAATAAAAACAATGACGAATGAATCCAAATAAGGACGAAATACACTGTTCATCAAGTGCATGAACGCTGCCGGGGCATTGGTTAGCCCAAAGGACATAACAAGAAACTCATAGTGCCCATATCTAGTCCTGAAAGCAGTCTTCATAATATCTGAATCCCTGATCTTCAACTGGTGGTAGCCCGAACGGAGATCAATCTTGGAGAACACCCTCACTCCATGAAGCTGGTCAAATAAATCATCAATGCGAGGCAGGGGGTACTTATTCTTCACTGTTACTTTGTTCAATTGCCTGTAGTCAATGCACATCCTCATGGTGCCATCTTTCTTCTTCACAAATAGAACCGGTGCACCCCACGGGTACACACTCGGCCGAATGAACCCCTTATCTAGGAGTTCCTGAAGCTGATCCTTTAATTCTTTCAACTTTGCTGGTGCCATACGATATGGTGGAACGGAAATGGGCTGAGTGCCCGCCACCAGTCAATACCAAAATCAATGTCCCTGTCCGACGGCATGCCCGACAGGTCTACAGGAAATACATCTGGAAACTCCCTCGTAACCGAGACAGAATCAATGCTAGGAGTCTCGGCTCCAACATCTCTCACGAACGCCAAATAGGAAAGGAAACCCTTCCCAATCATACGCTGGGCCTTTAAGAATGTAATCACCCTGCTAGGAACATAGTCAGTCATACCACGCCACTCGATCCTCGGTGCACCCGGTATAGCCAGAGTGACTGTCTTAGCATGACAGTCTAGAATAGCATGACATGGAGATAACCAGTCCATGCCCAAAATAACATCAAAATCTACCATGCTCAATAGCAACAGATCAACTCGGGTCTCCAGACCTCCAATAGTAACCAAACATGACCGGTATACATGGTCCACAACAACAGTATCGCCCATCGGGGTAGATACATGGACAGGTAAAGCAAGACACCCTCGGGTCGTACCCAGATGATGAGCAAAATATGAGGACACATAGGAATAGGTGGAACC
>NW_017686896.1:0-667 GCF_001879085.1 Nicotiana attenuata | reverse complement strand
TCGTTACCATAAATCAAGAGATTCAATCCCAACCTTAGCTCGTATATCATGAGAATAAGCAGCACAGGAAAATTCTTAAAGAATCTTCTATTCTTCAATATATGCCAATGTGAATTCTCAATCAATTTTTCGCATCATAATTGAACCAGGATGGCCAACTAGTCATGCCAACTAATATTTATTTCAGTAAACCTCTAGTTTACTTGTGACATGTGATTCCATCATCATGCTTATACTTGTGTAGTACAAATAGAAGAAAAATCGAGTAACCTTTCATATTTACCCGTATGATTATAGTAATATGAGATATTCAATCTTCATTACATTTATAGTCTCAATATGCCATATTTACCCGTATGATTATAGTAATATGAGATATTCAATCTTCATTACATTTATAGTCTCAATATGCCAACCACTTTGGCTAATATATTTGAAACTCAAAAAGTTCCTTTTGAGGCTTACTACGATATCATGGACACTTTCATTCATTCTGATAGTAACAAATTAATTCTTTCGGAACTCTTAATTGATTGTACTACAAGATCTTTTGTCACACCATCCATATGGTGAATGCCTCATTCACGGAGAAAATCATATCATAATAATTGTCATGATCAAACTCATCATAAGAAAAATTATTTCTTGCTTTAATTTTGCCTTTAAC
>NW_017686895.1:4318-6210 GCF_001879085.1 Nicotiana attenuata | reverse complement strand
GTTCGCTAGTCCTTGTTTCTCCTTCCTTATCGTTTTTTTATTGTATTTAGATCCAGACTTTCATAGACATCTCTTTTCTGGACTAGTGATGTATAGATGCACATGGGCTCAGTGACTCCCCGATTTGGAAATTTCCGCATTTTGTATGGGTTTTACCCCGTATGAAAACTTTTGTATTTAAAACTAGTTGATTCATTTTCTGTTAATTGTTGGGAATATTTTGGAAAAGTCAGCTTGCCTAATACCAAGATAGGCGTCATCATGACATGTTAGGATACTGGGTCGTGACAGATTGACAATATCTCGATTTCTTTGCAATAGGTGAAACCTGCTACAGTACTTGGCATTCAAAAATTGACTCAACATTGAGTTGTGAGTTCTAAAATTCCACCACATCTTAGTTGCAAACGCATTAGAAAAGTCCTAGATGGGTTTAAACCATGCTCCACCTTCAGCGGTTGGGTAACATAGATCAAACTACTTCTTCTAATGAAATTTTTATTTGTCCTTCATCTTTCCATAGAAAGAATTGACCACAATCTTTTCAATTTGTTATTATAGCTTTAGGAGAAGATAAAACTGATAAAAGATAAATAGGGAGGGCTTGAAAATTGGATTTGATCAGTACAAATTATCTGTAATGACCCGGCCGGTTGTTTTGAGAATTTAAGCTCTGTTCAGCGGCTTAAGGTCTTGAACAACTTCATAATATGAGTATCGACTTACGTGCATAGTTGAATTCAGTTAACGGATGATTCAGAGTCGAATTGGGAGAAGAAATCTAGTTTTGGAAGCTTAAGCGGTGAGAATTTGACCGGAATTGGACTTTGGAGTAAACGACTCCAGAATGGGTTTTGGATGATCTTAATAGTTTCGTATGGTGATTTGGACTTGGGTGCGCGTCCGGATTTGGATTTGGGGGTCCGTAAGGTAAATTGAGGCAAATCGGCGAAAGTTGGAAAAGTTGAAGTTTGGAAAATGGGGAAGTTTGACCCATAGTTGACTTTTGTGCTATCGGGGTCGAAATGCGATTCCGAGAGTTGGAACAACTCCGTCTTGTCATTTGGGACTTTTCTGCAAAATTTGGCGCCATTCCGGGTTAGTTTGATTGGTTTTGGCACGAGTTTTCAAAGTTGGAAGATTTGGAAGTTCATAGTTCGATTCATGGCGCGATTTGTATTTCTGGTCTTGTTTGCTATAATTTGAGACCCCGAGCGAGTCCGTTTTAGGTTATAGAACTTGTTGGTGTGTTTAGATGGGGTCCCGGGGGCCTCGGTGTGATTCGGACGAGGTTCGGATGTTTTGCATAGTTTTAAACAAGTCTGGTTCTGGTATTTTCGCACCTGCGACCTTGGATCGCAGGTGCGGCTCCGCTTCTGCGGTCATGAAGGCCAGGAAGTTAACACGCTTCTACGGAGGCTGGCACGCAGGTGCGGTGGCCGCTTCTGCGGTCCAGCGATCGCACCTGCGGAGCATTTTTCGCTCCTGCGTTTTCCCTTTCGCTTCTGCGGTGCCGTTGGTGCGGCTATCTATCTGCAGATGCGATCCTAGGCTAATTAGCCAAAGTTCGCAGACGCGGTCTCTTTCTCGCAAATGCGTTCCCGCATATGCGGTTTCTTGACCGCAGATGCGGAAGTTCTGGAAGAATCATATAAGTCGAGGGTTTGGCCATTTCTTCACATTTTTGAGTTTTACACTTCGGATTTGGGAGCTTCTTTTGGGGTTTTTCAAGCAAATCGATTGGGTAAGTGTTCTTCGTCTAGAATATAACATATTCCATGATTTAATCTTCATTTTTACCTTTTAATTTGTGTTTTGGGTTGAGGAAAATATTGGTTTTTGAAGAAAATTTCTAAAATGAAAAATCATGATTTGAGGGATCAAATGGTATC
>NW_017686895.1:0-730 GCF_001879085.1 Nicotiana attenuata | reverse complement strand
GACATTTCTATCCATTACTTCCTTACTGTTAGTGTTAGTGGTTTAGAATTATGTTTTCATTTTGTTGTTCTTTTTTTGCAATATCAGGCTTTACCAGTTCGTAGAGACTAGGTGCCGTCACGATGTCTTACGGAGGGTAAACTGGGTCGTGAAAACTTCGTGTGCAGATCCATGTATTTTTGGACACGGTGGGTGTTTATATCATGCACAGCTAATCTTTGGAGACTACGAGGTAGATGTCCGGCGTTCGCAGTCCTTGTTTCTCCTTCCTTATCTTTTTTTATTGTATTTAGATCCAGACTTTCATAGACATCTCTTTTCTGGACTAGTGATGTATAGATGCACATGGGCTCAGTGACTCCCCGATTTGGAAATTTCCCGCATTTTTGTTATGGGTTTTTACCCCGTTATGAAAACTTTTGTTATTTAAAACTAGTTGATTCATTTTCTGTTAATTGTTGGGAATATTTTGGAAAAGTCAGCTTGCCTAATACCAAGATAGGCGTCATCATGACATGTTAGGATACTGGGTCGTGACAGATTGACAATATCTCGATTTCTTTGCAATAGGTGAAACCTGCTACAGTACTTGGCATTCAAAAATTGACTCAACATTGAGTTGTGAGTTCTAAAATTCCACCACATCTTAGTTGCAAACGCATTAGAAAAGTCCTAGATGGGTTTAAACCATGCTCCACCTTCAGCGGTTGGGTAACATAGATCAAACTAC
>NW_017686894.1:5077-6210 GCF_001879085.1 Nicotiana attenuata | reverse complement strand
GGTCGTTGTGGATTGATTTAGCTGTGGAAGTTGAGGTAAGTGTTCGGTTTAACCCTAGCTTGAGGGAATATGGTTTGAGTCTTGTTTGCTATTTGCTAATTGATCGAGTACGATGTATAGGCATGGTGACGAGTATCTATACATTGGTGTCTAGCATGACCGTGAGTCCTTAAAGGGTGATTATCATGATTTTGTTGTGAATTCCATGTTAATTGAGGACTTCTATATATTGTAAAGAACATGTGAAAAACATTATGATCATTTGATTTTCGTGGTGTATTGGCTTGGTTGTAATACAAATTGAAAAGGTATCTGAGATTATAAGATTCTTGGGAGCATTGGCCCAAGTGATATAGTGAGATGTGAAGTAAGAAATGAAAGAAAACTAAGGAGTTATTGGTTATTCCTTGCCGGGATGTTTTGCTGTTTGGTAGAATTTTCTCCCTTGCCGGGATATTGAAATTGTTGTTATTGTTCCTTTGCCGGGATTCCTATTTTGTTGTCTATTCCCTCGCCCCATTGTTTGTGATTGTTGTTTGGGTGAGGACGATTGATAAAGCACGAAGGGTGATGCCGTGCACGATTGTGATATGAATACTAATGCACGAAGGCACATTCCGTGCCATGATATGATTACTAATGCACGAAGGAACATTCCGTGCCATCATTTTGTGAGTCTGTCTTTGGCCGTGGGGGTGTTATTTCGAGCTGAGGTCAGAATGTCAACCCAGTACAAATCGAGCGAGGTCAAATTCTTCGATTAGCGACGGCCTTTGGCCGTAGGGGTGTTATTTTGAGCTAAGGTCGAAATGTTAACCCAGTACAATTCGAGCGAGGTCGAATTCTTCGATTAGCGACGGCCTAAGGCCGTAGGGGTGTTATTTCGAGCTGAGGTCGAAATGTTAACCCAGTACAATTCGAGCGAGGTCGAATTCTTTGATTGGAGACGGCCTTTGGCCGTAGGGGTGTTATTTCGAGCTGAGGTTGAAATGTTAACCCAGTATAATTCGAGCGAGGTTGAATTCTTTGATTGGAGACGGCCTTTGGCCGTAGGGGTGTTATTTCGAGCTGAGGTTGAAATGTTAACCCAGTATAATTCGAGCGAGGTTGAATTCTTTGATTGGAGACGGCCT
>NW_017686894.1:0-723 GCF_001879085.1 Nicotiana attenuata | reverse complement strand
TGACCTCCTAACTCCCAACAAAATTCTCCAAATTAACCTGCCTCCTAACTCCCAACAAATTAAACGTTAGCTACTGTTTACACTAAATAAGTTTTCAACAAAGGTTTTTAAACACCCAATCAATTTCGACTCCAATTTCAGATCGAAAAACCCAGCTTCTTCCACAGTGTTGGACAATGAAAAATGATGGAACACGAACTCAAATTTCAAGAGTTGTGATGGGTTTCGAAGACTTCTTTCCAAAGTTGTGTAAGGTCGATTGCAGTTGATTCGATAGGCTTTGGTTCGAAATTTTCGAAGAAGAAGATGACCGAGTCTGTTTGAAAAAGTACCAAATTTTTGGGTCCGTTTCAAAGTTTATTTGAAGAAGATGGGTCTACTAGAAAACAGACTCTGAATTTATCATTTACGAGGACTCAGGAGAAATTTCCCTCACGTTTTGTGACGACCCAAAGGGTCATCACCTGTTTTCTCTTTCATTCCGTGCTTCCGAGGCCTTGAAAACCTCATTTTTAGTCGCCTCAATTTGCGTGCGCAGTCCGGAAGCATAGCCGCGAAGCTTAAATATGAATTCTGTGTGAAAAATGATGAATTTTGGTATTAATATGATTAAAGTTGACTTTGGTCAACATTTTGGGTAAACGGACCCGGACCCGTGATTGGACGGTCCCGGAGGGTCCGTAGAAAAATATGAGACTCGGGCATATGCCCGGAGTCGAATTC
>NW_017686893.1:3269-6210 GCF_001879085.1 Nicotiana attenuata | reverse complement strand
TATATATATATATATATATATATATATATATATATATATATATATATATATATACATATATATATATAAGTGGACGGCGTGCCACACGATCCCATTTCATAATATAAAAGTGGACGGCGTGCCACACGATCCCATTTCATAATATAAAAGTGGACGGCGTGCCACACGATCCCATATCATAGTTCAAAATATCTGACTTTGTAAAGAAGGCCCCATTAGGGGAATTCGACAACATAACACTTTAACCTGGCAAGGGTACAGCTAACAACCCAAATATCCCAGCAAGGGAGAATACATAATAATAGTCTACACGTCCCGGCAAGGGAATAATCACAACACATCCTATTTTAAGTCGCTTCTTTCTCAACTATCACATTCTTGTTCAAGCCAACGCTCCAAAATATACCAATCACAATTCTTCCTCAACCGTTCACATTATATGAAATTTACCAATTAAATAAGAAGGTTGTGTCACTTCATTCGAATTAAAAGCAATTAAGACTCACCGTCATGCTAGACTCCGGTGCATAGACAATTGTCACCATGCCTATACACCGTACTCCACATTTAGAAAGTAGCAAATAACATCCTAATCCTATTACCTCAAGCCAAAGTTAGAACAAACACTTACCTCGGTCCAAAGAATAGCAATCAACCCTCAAATACCGCCTTTCCTCTACAATCCGACTCCGAAACAATGGTATCTAGTCATAATTAGTTCAATAATATCAATAAGGGCTCAAAAACATAATCTCATAGCCTAGAAATTAAATTTCCATCATTCTTCCAAAAACACCAAAATTCGACACCGGTCCCACATGGTCCAAACACGAGGCTCGGACCAAAACCCAATGACCCATAACCCCACGAGTTCAAATATACAATTTATTTCAAGATTCGACCCCAAATTGAGGTTGAATCACCCAAAAATCCCCAAAACCCTAGCTCTACCCAAAACCCTTAATTTCTACTTTGATTTCATAATTTAGGTCTAGGAATTCAGTAATTAATGAAGAAGAGTGAAGGAATTAGGTGGGAAATTACTTACCCAAAGACTTTGGTGAAGAAGAGCTTCAAAAATCGCCCCTAGAGCTTGGAGAAGACAAGTTTTATGAAGAAATGGGAAAAATCCCGTAATGGGTCTGTTTTGAGATTTTAAAATTAACTGGGCAAAAATGCCCTTCGCGTTCGCGGGAAAGGAGCCGCGTTCGCGATGAGGAGGCTGCGAACGCGAAGAGAAAAACTGGGGGGTCCAGGGAAATTAACTACGCGAACGCGTGAATTAGTTCGCGAACGCGAAGAAGGTGGAACTAAAGCTACGCGAACGCGGGAATAGGTTCGCGAACGCGAAGAAGGGGACCCGGCCAGCATCGCGATTGCGTAAGGGCGACCGCAAACGCGAAGAACAAACCTGGCCTGCAACAGCTGAAGGAAAACCTGCTATATTTCTAAGTGTAAAATCACCCCGAACCACCTCCAATTCACTCCCGAGACCTCGGGGCTCCTAACCAATCACACACACTAACTCAATAACATCCTACGAACTTACTCGAGCGATCAAATCTCCAAAATAACATCAAAATCCATGAATCAAGCCTCAAAATCATCATTTTCATTTCAAACTTCTTAAACTTTTAACTTTAGATATTTACGTCTGAAACACGTCAAATGACATCCGATTTCGACCAAACTTTACAGAAAGCGCTTAACACTTATTTAAGACTTGTACCGGGCATCGGAACCAAAATACGAGCCCGATACCATGGTCTTTTAATCAATTTTCATTTCCATTTTCCTTAAGAATTTCAGAAAAACAATTTCAGAGAAAAATTCATTTCTCGGGCTCTCGACCTCGAAATTCGACTCCGGGCATATGCCCGAGTCTCATATTTTTCTACGGACCCTCCGGGACCGCCAAATCACGGGTCCGGGTTCGTTTACCAAAAATATTGACCAAAGTCAACTTTAGGAATATTAATATCAAAATTCTTCAAATTCTTCACAAAGTTCACATATTTCAACATAAAAGCTTTCAGGCTTCGCGCCCGGACTGCGCACGCAAATCGAGGCAACTAAAAGCGAGGTTTTCAAGGCCTCGGAAGCACGGAAATAGGAAGAAGTCTGGTGATGACCCTTTGGGTTGTCACACACATTGCCAATTAATAGAGTTAAATTACCAGTTAAGCATGATTCTAATCTGTGATAATAGCTAAATCAGTGCGGAAAAACCATAGCAAATACCAAAAACAACGCCCAAAGAATCTGGTGTCACGAGTCTAGAGCCTCTACATACAACCGAGTAGCAATCAATACATGTAAAGGTCTAAAATGCGGAAACAAAAGGGATAAGGGGAGGAATCGCGTCCTGCGGACGCCATGCAGCTACCTCGATAAATCCGGTGTCAAATCTGAGCAACAGCAAAGCACTCTACGGAGCCTCCTGGATACCTGTATCTGCACAAATGGTGCAGGGAGTAAAGTGAGTACTCTGACTCAGTGAGTAATGGAAATAAATAACGACTGAAGATAAGAAAACTCGTAAAAACACTACACAGTTCTATATCAAAAGCAAATGCAGTAAACAGCAGGTAAGTGAGGAAAACAGGTGAATATCCCTCAAACCAGTACACAACTCACTTACTCCTCTCAAAGTCCGGTAATCTACTTACACTGCTGCGGCGTGCAGCCCGGTCCGTACAGTATACTGCTGCGGTGTGCAGCCCGATATATATATATATATATATATATATATATATATATATATATATATATATATATATATATATATATATATACACACACTGCTGCAGCGTGCAGTCCGATCCAATTATAATATATACTGCTGCGGCGTGCAGCCCCATCCAATAATAATAGTCGACTGCGCTCACTGGGGGTGTGCAGACTCCGGAGGGGCTCCTACAGCCCAAGCGCTATAATACTG
>NW_017686893.1:0-800 GCF_001879085.1 Nicotiana attenuata | reverse complement strand
AAAGCAAGCTCATAAGCCACCTCCCCAATCCTCCTAAGTACCTCAAAAGGCCCAATGAACCGCGGACTCAGCTTCCCTTTCTTCCCAAACCGCATAACACCCTTCATGGGTGAAACCTTCAGCAAGACCTTCTCACCAACCATATAAGACACATCTCGAACCTTCCGGTCCGCATAACTCTTCTGACGCGACTGTGCTGTACGAAGTCTCTCCTGAATCAGCTTCACCTTCTCTAAGGCATCCCGGACCATCTCTGTCCCCAATAACCTAGCCTCACCGGGCTCGAACCAACCAAAAGGAGATCTACACTGCCTCCCATACAACGCCTCATACGGAGCCATCTGAATACTCGATTAATAACTGTTGTTGTAGGCAAATTCTGCAAGCGGCAAAAACTCATCCCATGAACCCCCAAAATCAACAACACAGGTTCGCAACATGTCCTCCAATATCTGAATAGTGCGCTCGGACTGCCCGTCCGTCTGAGGATGAAATGTTGTGCTCAACTCTACCTGCGTACCCAACTCCCGGTGAAATGTCCTCCAGAACTAAGAAGTGAACTGAGTACCCCTATCTGAGATAATAGACACTGGAACCCCATGCAATCGGACAATCTCCCGGATAAAGATCCCTGCCAGCCGCTTCGAAGAATAAGAAGTACATACTGGAATGAAGTGCGCGGACTTGGTCAGCCGATCCACAATCACCCAAATCGAATCGGACTTCCTCAAAGTCCGAGGGAGACCACTCACAAAGTCCATATTAATCCTCTCCCACTTCCACTGGGGAATAATCATCTG
>NW_017686892.1:5549-6210 GCF_001879085.1 Nicotiana attenuata | reverse complement strand
GAGTACCCATTCCTGGATCTGATGTGCCAGCCATTTCGAAGAACTCCTCGAGTTAAATCTCATCGAGCTTCCAGAGATGAAGCGACCAAATAAAGCTGGGAAAACAAATGACCCAAATTACTGCAAATACCATCGACTTGTGAGCCACCCTCTGGAGAAGTGTTTTGTCTTCAAGGACAAAGTCATGGACTTGGCTCGCGAAAAGAAGATCGTGCTTGAATATGAGAAAGCAAGCGTGAACCAAGTCTCATACACCTTTGGCTCATTCAATCTAGATGAGTTATGCAGTTTAAAAGGAATCAAAAATGAAGAATTGCTGGAGAACAACAAAGTCGAAGACGATCAACCTGATGATGATGAAGGTTGGACGTTGGTGACTCGTCGTAGGCGCCACAAAAGGAGCCCACGAAAAGAATCAGTGGAACAACCAACAAGGAAGATGATGGTAAAAAGACCCATAAAAAGGAATCCAGTTAGGCATTTGAAGAAAGCAAAAGTGGAGATGCACCACCCTCAAGAGCCACGAAATCCAGTGACCTTGGAGGAGTTTTTACCAAGTTGGTTCCGCACGAAGATTTCCCATGAGGGCATTGATGCCTCTTGTTGCCATGCTGACAAAGGGGAAGAAAAGAGTGATGACCTACCGTTGGCATCATCTTCG
>NW_017686892.1:0-993 GCF_001879085.1 Nicotiana attenuata | reverse complement strand
AGTTGGAAGCTCTTGATGAAAAGAGATTGGAAGCTCAACAGAGTCTTGAATGTTATCAAGCTCGATTGTCTCGCGCCTTCAATAAAAGAGTTCGTCCGAGATCCTTTCAAGTAGGAGATCAAGTCCTTGCCGTACGAAGACCCATAATTACTTCCCATAAACCTGTAGGGAAGTTCACTTCAAAGTGGGATGGGCCATATGCCGTACAATAAGCTTACTCAAGTGGGGCTTACAAGCTGGTTGATGTAGATGGTATGAGGATCGGCCCTATCAATGGCAAGTTTTTGAAGAAATATTATCCTTGAAGTTGCAACGCTTCGTGACGCACGAGCCTAAACTGCATGTTGCTACACTCCTGGCCCGCAAGAGTATAAACTGTGTACGTCCCCCCCCCCTCCCCCCCCCAAAAAAAAGTCCGCTAGGTTAAAAACTACGAAAGAGGCGGCCTAGGCAAAAGTTAGGACGTAAAAAAAAAATCTACCCTGTCTGAACTACGGTATGACTTGATCCTCTTCACCGAGGTACGTAGGCAGCTTAGAGTTTCATTCTAAGTTCAGTCGCATAAGTTCAAAAGATACATATTGCCCTAATTGTTGTCCGAGTGAAGTATGGAGGAATGCAAAATCAAGCTGAAATGCCATCCTCTTGTGAAACTTTGATCTCATTTGATTTAAAAGGGACAACCCTCCATGGTAAATTGATATCTTCAAGTCCGTCGGTCTACAAGTTGAAGTCTTCAAATTCGCCGATCTTCAAGTTGAAATATTTAGGCCCTCGAAGTCTCAAAGTTGAAGTCTTCAAGTCGTCGGTCTTCAAGTTGAAGTCTTCAAATTCGCCAATCTTCAAGTTGAAATATTTAGGCCTTCCAAGTCTCAAAGTTGAAGTCTTCAAGTCCGTCGGTCTACCAATTGAAGTCTTCAAATCCGCCGATCTTCAAGTTGAAGTATTTAGGCCCTCCAAGTCTCAAAGTTGAAGTCTTCAAGTCCGTTGGTC
>NW_017686891.1:3922-6211 GCF_001879085.1 Nicotiana attenuata | reverse complement strand
CACTTCCTTACTTGTTTGGTTTAAACTATGTTATTTACTGTTTTGGACAACTGTTAGCGTATTAGATCTTTATCTGTTGGCTTGCCTAGCATCCTAAAAGTTAGGAGCCATCACGATCCCGACGTTAGGAAATTCCGGTCGTGACGCCGTGCTACCACAACTCAGTTTGGCGTCTGGCCTTGCTATTGCCTTGGGCATAATTGAACTCATTGTCGATGTCATCAACATCATCTTCATCATCATCTCCATCCACTCGTGGACACCCTAATATTTGCACAACCAATTAACTAATGTTCATCTTAGAAACAGAAATAATAACTCAAATGAAGCAGGAAAAGAATCTTAGACAACTTATTCAGGAAATCTCACCCTTATATCTCTTGTATCTTGTCTTGCACTGGGGACATGATTGATTTCCATCTTTGCGTTCATACTCGTAACAAGACCGGCAAACAGGAAATGCGCACTCATTACAAGCAACAAAGACATCACCAATGGCATTCAATCCGACAGTATCACCACAAATTTGGCAAATCTGACTGTTCAGAGGCGTAATGGGTTTCGGCTGCATTCACAACAATCAATTAAAGCAAACAGGAACGCAATGAATTGAACAATAAGTGCCCACAAACCTACTCAATTGTACATTAATTGAATTCAGAGGCTGATTTTGGAAGGACAGTACTCGCAATCAAGTATTAATCAGATTCAACCATTTGATGATCAGTGTTGTATCAAGTAACCTAAAACTACGGATAAAGCAATGAGATCTATCCTAGCAATGTCGGGACACATTTAGTACACCTTAAATGATCAAAATTGGAACAAAACCAGATCAAGCTCAACTATGAAAAGACCCTATTAAACAACTACTAAACTCGAAAATACATCAATCTCCTACTGAATCACATAGAAAATCCTGATATTGACCTAAAGCTCAGTCTACACTTCAACCAAGACTCAATGTGTAACCAAATTCAAGGAAATTTGCGAATTTAGATTCTCAAGAAAACAAATCTGAACACTGACCCAACACCAACAATGCTTCACTGTTACTTCATCAAAAAGAAAACTAATCTGAACACTTCAAATTCAAGATGATCAACTTCTCTATCCTAAATCAGCTCAACGATCCCAACCTTTTACAATATCTCACTGCTACACACTCACACATTAGATCTGAACACCACATTCAATTGAAATTTATTAGAAATTCAGTAGCTGAAAAAGCAGAAGGAAAGATCCTAACTCCCACTATTACACATTTACACATTAGATCTAAACGCCACATTAGACTAAAAAGAGAATAAAGAAACAAGTTTTTAACTGAAAATATGAAAAGGGTAGTTTCCAAAAGCATACCCCACTATCAGAGTCATGGCGAATTCGAACCAATTCATTCCTCTTATGTGATCCAGCAACCATTCCTGCACTTGCCTCCATTTCTCTCTAACTTCTGGGGGGTTTAATACATGAAAGATCAAGGGGAAATGGAAAAGGAAATTTGGGTGTGAAGCAGCAGAGCATTTCTTTGCTTCTCTGCCAATCAACTGGTCATCACTACTTGTGATATACACTTACTATGCTTTCTGTTTTATTTATATTAGTTTTTGTTGGAAGTCTTGTTTTTTGTATTACATTATTATTGTTATAAATAGAATTCTATTTATGGCGAATGTTCATATTTAGAGAGATTTTAGGGTTTATTACTTGGTGGCTAAGTCAACCTATAGAGAGTTCTATTCCATTGTAATTCATCCCAAATTAATAAGAATTCTCTCTCTACTTTTCTCTGCAATATTATTCTTATTCTTTCATTATTTTATAACACGTTATCAGCACGAGACTCTACCGTCTCAAGAAGCTCTTTGAGAAGATTAAAGTAATTTTTCTCCTCTTTTTAATTATGGCTGACATTATGAAAAGAAAGTTCGTTGCCCTTGAAATTTCGGGCAAGAACTATATGATATGGGTGTTGGATGCTGAAATCCATTTAGATGCAATGGGTCTTGGAGACGCCATTAAAGACAGAAATAAAGCATCCACCCAAGACTGTGCTAAGGCCTTGATTTTCTTGCGCCATCACCTTGATGAAGGGTTGAAAATTGAATATCTCACAGTCAAAGATCCACTTATTTTGTGGAATGGCTTAAAAGAAAGATATGACAACTTAAAGTTGGTCACTCTTCCACAAGCACGATATGATCGGGCTCATCTGAGGCTCCAAGACTTTAAGTCTGTTTCTGAATATAATTCTGCGATGTTCAGAATTACTTCTAAATTGAAACT
>NW_017686891.1:0-784 GCF_001879085.1 Nicotiana attenuata | reverse complement strand
ATCAAACACATATTGCGGTATCTAAAAGGGACTACCGATATGGGCTTATTTTATGGCAACAATTGCAGTCCCGATCTTGTTGGTTATGCTGATGCTGGGTATTTATCTGACCCACACAAGGCTCGGTCTCAAACAGGTTATGTATTTACCTGTGGAGGCACTGTCATATCTTGGCGATCGACTAAGCAATCAATTGTGGCCACTTCATATAATCATGCTGAGATAATTGCTATTCATGAAGCAATCGAGAATGTGTGTGGTTGAGGTCTATAATACATCTTATTCGAGACAAATGTGGTGTGAAATGTGACAAGTTACCCACAATTTTGTATGAAGATAATGCAGCATGCATAGCTCAATTGAAGGGAGGATTCATAAAAGGAGATAGGACAAAGCACATTTCACCAAAGTTATTTTTCACACATGATCTTTAAAAGAATAGTGATATTAATGTTCAACAGATTCGTTCAAGTGATAATATGGCTGATTTGTTCACAAAATCTCTACCAACGTCAACCTTCAAGAAGCTAGTGTACAAGATCGGGATGCGAAGGCTCAAGGATGTGAATTGACGCTCTCATCAGGGGGAGTTAATGCGCGTTGCACTCTTTTTCCCTTACAAGGTTTTGTCCCACTGGGTTTTCCTTGCAAGGTTTTTAACGAGGCAACCAATAGGCGCATTTCTAAACATGTGTACTCTTTTTCCTTTTCTAGAATTTTTTCCCATTGGGTTTTCTTTTAGTAGGTTTTAATGAGGCACATTATCTGTTGAATATACATTCAG
>NW_017686890.1:5278-6211 GCF_001879085.1 Nicotiana attenuata | reverse complement strand
GCGGAAGCAGAAAACTTCAGGGACTAAAGTGTAAAACACGAGATTTTTAGACCTAAACCCTATTTTAAATACAAGACTTCGCCCAAGAGAGGCATGTATTGAATTTTAGAGTATCTTGGCAAGGAAAACAATTGTGAGAGATCACCCTAAAACATCTTTCTTCTTTTCTTTGATTTTTATTGCTAGTTATGATGAATTCTATCTTAGTTTGTTTTCCCACCAAAAAAAATTCAATCGATGCTAATAGAGCACCAATGAACGAAAACCATACTGACTAACGCTCAAAAACCTGCTTTATAACTAATTAGGCAATTAAGTAGACCACTAACAAATGATTAAAAAACAACAACATAGCTAAATACTGTGATAATAAAACGATTTAAAGAATTAAACTAAGTAGGAAGGAATTAAACAAAATTAATAAGCCTAAATAAAACCTAATCAAACAACTAGAAGATTGGAACAGTGATGACTCTGAAACAAGAACAAGCAAATTAACGAACCCTAAAAAAGAATGAAACTACTGACTCGAACATGAAACACAAAGAGGATAGTGGTGAAATTACCATTTATGAATGAAAGGAACATGCGAGATAGCTTGGTGCCCTACTCCACTCTAATTGACCACTCAAGGGTTTTTTCCTCCAAGGAATCCGGCCTTGCATGGAGTTCTGGCCGGATTTTCTTGGAAGAAAAGACTCATGAGAGCCCAAACCTCCATGAGAGCATCAGAGACGAGCCTTTTATCAAGATTGGCTGAGGAAATAACGGGTTCAAGGGTTTGAAAAAAGGGTAGTTGTTTCTTAAATTTGGAATTAGCGAAAAATGATGGGGATTTTGGGGAATCGAATGATGGGTTAGTGATCAAGGGGATATGGGAAGTGTGGAGTGTAATTTTGGGGGTTATTTGGGCAACGATTAGGGTTATTTTTG
>NW_017686890.1:0-2192 GCF_001879085.1 Nicotiana attenuata | reverse complement strand
AATTCCGAGAGTTGCTATAGCTTCGCTAGGTGATTTTGGATGTGTGTGCAAAATTTCAGGCTATTCGGAGGTGATTTGGTTAGATTTTTGATCGAATGCGTGTTTCGGAAGTTTTTGAAGAAACTTAGGCTTGAATTCGATGTAATTTGATAATTTTGGTGTTAGTTGAGGTGTTTTGATGATTGGAGCAAGTTTGAATAATGTTTTAAGATGTGTTGATACTTTTGGTTGAGGTCCCGGGGACCTCGGGGTGATTTCGGATGGCCATCGGGATGAATTTGGACTTGCAGCATTGCTGATAATGGCTGGTATCTGGTATTTCCGCATCTACAGAAAGGGGGCCGCAGATGCGGTAGGAAAGGCGCAGGTGCAGAAATGGAACCATGGAAGGGCTTCCGCAGAAGCGGATGGAGGCCCGCATATGCGGCGCCCGTAGAAGAGGGTATGGACCGCAGAAGCGGTCCTGGGCGCAATAGAGTATATCCGCAGAAGCGGTAAAGATGCCGCAAAAGCGGAAGTGACTGGGAAGAGGTATTTAATTTCTTCTTCACGAATTTTTGAAAGAGATAGACATTTCACTTCGAACTTGGAACATTGTGGGCGATTTTGAAGAGGGATTTCAAGGGGTTTTGATCAGGTATGGATTCATGGACTTAAAACATGATTTTATGGTGTAAATACATGGATTAGAGCTGGAAAATTAAGGAAATCCGATGATGTTAATTTTCTGATTTTTCGAGAAGTGGGCCACCGGGGCTCGGGTTATTGTAATTTCGGGTTTTGTGCCCGTTATTGTTTGGTTTCGCTTGGGGTTTGTTCCCTTATCATATTGTGACGTATTCGCTCTGGTTTTGGATTGATTCGATGCGCGTGGAGGCCGATTTGAAGGGCAAAGGTGTCGCGAGCTAGAGATTTCGCCGGTTCGAGGTAAGTAATGATTGTAAATATTGTCCTGAGGGTTTGAAACCCCGGATTACACATTGTTGTGTTGAGGTGACTTGCATGCTGGATGACGAGCGTGGGATAGAGCACCGCTGGGGATTGTGACCTAGTCCATCCCGAAAGAGTACTTTAATGCGCATTTGATAGTTAACTGTCCGATATTATTGTGGTTTGGGTTGTATGCCATGTTTGGGGCCTTGTGTCGACCTGTTGAGACCCTTAGGGGCATTTTTACTATTTTTCCTCACTGTATGTATTGATAGCATATCCTCAGTCATGTTTTACCGGCTTATTGTTTGAAAAATCTGGTTTTATCACCATATTTCTTAAAAATGTAAAAGAGTGTTTGGGTTAAGTTCCCTGTTTTACTAATGGTCCAAGTGACCGGGAGTTGATGACTGAGATAGACCGAGGGTCTAATTTTGAAGTTGATGACTGAGATAGAGTGAGAGTCTGATGGTGAGGCTAATGACTGAGAGAGGTCGAGGGCCTGGCTGTGAGGATTATATATATATGGATCGCGCTGCACGCCGCAGCAAGTTTTATATATATATATATATATATATATATGGATCAGACTGCACGCCGCAGTAGTAGATTTATATGGATCGGGCTGCACGCCGCAGCAGTATATTTATAAATATCAGGCTGCATGCCGCAGCAGTATACTTATATGGATCGGGCTGCACGCCGCAGCAATATTGCGCTTGGGCTGTAGGAGCCCCTCCAAAGTCTGCACCCCCACAGTGAGCGCGGGTACCCATATGGATCGGGCTACACGCCGTAGCGATGGATCGGGCTGCACGCCGCAGCGATATATGAATCGGGCTGAACGCCGCAACGGTTATTATATATATATGGATCGGGCTGTATGCCGCAGCGGTTACTATATAGTACCTATTGAGCGTGAGTGCTGAGTGTGAGCACTGATTGGTTAAGAGTTGAGTCACGAGTGGCAGAGAGGCTAGCCCGAGGGGCGATAACTAGATACATGCAAATGAGTGATGTTTGCTTGAGAGGCCTGTTTATGAACTTGTTGATTTCACCCCTTTTTTTAGTGAGTTTCTATCGAATATGTTGGTTTATTGACTGTTTTCACTCTTCTTTATACTGAGCCTCTGTCGGAAAGTTGAACAAATGTTTTCAAAACAACCGTTATTTTAATTGGGGTTTATGAGATGTTTAAAAACTAATCACTGATTTGGCATTTGGTTATTTCCACCAAGATTTTTCGGTTATGAAGTGTTTAT
>NW_017686889.1:5449-6211 GCF_001879085.1 Nicotiana attenuata | reverse complement strand
TTATCTGTTTCTATTTTGTTCATTTCGTCTAAGTTCTAATAATATACAACACGAATTTGTTCGTTTAAGTTTTGTCATCATAGTTCTTTGTTGTTAGTCAGTGTGCTAGGGTGTAGGTTTAATTTTGGTGTAAGTCGGTAGGTTTTCTTTCATTTAATTAATTCTTCTTAATGATAATTTATTCTGGTTTTAGTCTTTAGTTTTTGGTTCAAATTTGCTTTGATTATCTGCTGGTTTGAATATCGTTGTCGAGTGAGTAGTTCATGTTTGCCATTGATGATTCGACCCCAGTTCAATTTAGCTTGAATTGTTGCCTTGTTTAGTGAATTAGCTTAGTTTGGATTAACAATTTAGTTAGAAGTTCCATGTTCTGATCAATTGGCTGAGTAGTTAGTTCAACTGTAGGGTTTGTTTGGTTTTAGCTGAATTCCTCTTTTCTTTTGGGTAATTAACCATGGTTACTACTAAGGTTAAGGGGCTGGGTTAGTTAATTCTAGCTTGGTCAGTAATTTCAGGGGATGCTAAGGGTAGTTTAGGCATGGAAAAGGGTAGTTTAATCAGATTTGGTAATTGTTGAAGTAAAGTAAGGGTAGAATAGGAATTGTAATGGGCATAGAACCTTCTAGGATGGACTATAGTGCAGATTTCAGTAAACTTAGGGTAGTTACTTGTGTGACAAGTAAGAAAATAAAGGATAAAAATAGAATTAAAATAGGGACTAATGGGTAAAGGGAAAATCTGAAATTGGACCCTAAGTTCACC
>NW_017686889.1:0-1165 GCF_001879085.1 Nicotiana attenuata | reverse complement strand
CCAAATTCGTCCAAACTAACACCCCTGAACCGCCTTGTTCTCCTCTTTCCAAACCCCCAAACCCCGTCCCTCGAATCCCCGCCGAACTCCTCGAATCTCCGATCAAAGTTCCGGCCAAAACCCTAAATTCCCCAAACCTCACCAAATTGATGCCATGTGATCCCCTCACTTCCCTCATGTTGAATCCATCGTCAGTCGCATTCAAATCTCACCGGAGATGTTCGAATTTTGAATCTGAGAAGTGGCAGGACTTTAGAAGTTAAAACCAGTGAGTTTCTTAAATTCTTTTAGGTTTTTGTTTAGTTATCTGATTTAATTTCGCTCTCATTATTGTTTTGCTTCATGAATAATCGATTCGAGTTTTTTTTTTTTGAGTCAGTAATCCTTATCTGTTTCTATTTTGTTCATTTCGTCTGAGTTCTAATAATATACAACACGAATTTGTTCGTTTAAGTTTTGTCATCATAGTTCTTTGTTGTTAGTCAGTGTGCTAGGGTGTAGGTTTAATTTTGGAGTAAGTCGGTAGGTTTTCTTTCATTTATTAATTCTTCTTAATGATAATTGATTCTGGTTTTAGTCTTTATTTTTTGGTTCAATTTTGCTTTGATTTTCTGCTGGTTTGAATATCGTTGTCGAGTGAGTAATTCATGTTCGCCATTGATGATTCGACCCCAGTTCAATTTAGTTTGAATTGTTGACTTATTTAGTGAATTAGCTTAGTTTGGATTAACAATTTAGTTAGAAGTTCCATGTTCTGATCAATTGGTTGAGTAGTTAGTTCAACTGTAGGGTTTGTTTGGTTTTAGCTGAATTCCTCTTTTCTTTTGGGTAATTAACCATGGTTACTACTAAGGTTAAGGGCTGGGTCAGTTAATTCTAGCTTGGTTAGTAATTTCAGGGGATGCTAAGGATAGTTTAGGCATGGAAAAGGGTAGTTTAATCAGATTTGGTAATTGTTGAAGTAAAGTAAGGGTAGAATAGGAATTGTAATGGGCATAGAACCTTCTAGGATGGACTATAGTGCAGATTTCAGTAAACTTAGGGTAGTTACTTGTGTGACAAGTCAGAAAATAAAGGATAAAAATAGAATTAAAATAGGGACTAATAGGTAAAGGGAAAATCTGAAATTGGACCCTAAGTTCACCTATAAATAGGCATCCATTTG
>NW_017686888.1:5395-6211 GCF_001879085.1 Nicotiana attenuata | reverse complement strand
CATTTTCACGTAATGTGATTGAGACAAAGCTAGACCCTGAGGAGTCCTCTGGATTTTAATTCCTAGAATTACATCGGCAACTCCTAAGTCTTTCATATCAAACTTACTAGCAAGCATACGCTTAGTAGCTTGAATGTCGGCAATGTCTTTGCTCATTATTAGCATATCATCAACATATAAGCAAACAATGACTATATGATTTGGAACGTTCTTAATGTAAACACATTTATCACATTCATTAATCTTAAAGCCATTTGACAACATTGTTTGGTCAAATTTCGCATGCCATTGCTTGGGTGCTTGTTTTAGTCCATAAAGGGACTTAACAAGTCGACACACCTTCTTTTCTTTTTCCGGAACCACAAACCCTTCGAGTTGGTTCATGTAAATTTCTTCCTCTAGATCACCATTTAAGAAGGCTGTTTTTACATCCATTTGATGGATTTGAAGACCATACAAGGCGGCTAACGCTATTAGCATCCGAATGGATGTAATTCTTGTTACCGGCGAGTATGTGTCAAAATAGTCAAGACCTTCTCGCTGTCTAAATCCTTTGACAACAAGTCTTGCCTTGTATTTGTCAATAGTACCATCGTCTTTCATTTTCTTCTTGAAAATCCATTTAGAACCCAATGTTTTGTTACCTGGAGGAAGATCAACCAATTCCCAGGTATGGTTGCTCAATATGGATTCTATTTCACTATTGACAGCTTCTTTCCAATATTGTGCTTCTGAGGAAGCATTGCTTCCTTGAAGGTACGAGGCTCATTTTCTAGCAGGAAAGTCAGAAAATCTGGACTGAATGAAGTAGATGTC
>NW_017686888.1:0-679 GCF_001879085.1 Nicotiana attenuata | reverse complement strand
ATTGGAGTTCTTGCACTTCTAAATTCCAAGTGTTTGAATTTTTCAAGTTACCATTTTCACGTAATGTGATTGAGACAAAGCTAGACCCTGAGGAGTCCTCTGGATTTTAATTCCTAGAATTACATCGGCAACTCCTAAGTCTTTCATATCAAACTTACTAGCAAGCATACGCTTAGTAGCTTGAATGTCAGCAATATCTTTGCTCATTATTAGCATATCATCAACATATAAGCAAACAATGACTATATGATTTGGAACGTTCTTAATGTAAACACATTTATCACATTCATTAATCTTAAAGCCATTTGACAACATTGTTTGGTCAAATTTCGCATGCCATTGCTTGGGTGCTTGTTTTAGTCCATAAAGAGACTTAACAAGTCGACACACCTTCTTTTCTTTTCCCAGAACCACAAACCCTTCAGGTTGGTCCATGTAAATTTCTTCCTCTAAATCACCATTTAAGAAGGCTGTTTTTACATCCATTTGATGGATTTGAAGATCATACGAGGCGGCTAACGCTATTAGCATCCGAATGGATGTAATTCTTGTTACCGGCGAGTATGTGTCAAAATAGTCAAGACCTTCTCGTTTTCTAAATCTTTTGACAACAAGTCTTGCCTTGTATTTGTCAATAGTACCATCGTCTTTCATTTTCTTCTTGAAAATCCATTTAGAA
>NW_017686887.1:5388-6211 GCF_001879085.1 Nicotiana attenuata | reverse complement strand
GCTTAAATTATTTGCGAATGTGCTTCCGTGCTTGTGGGGACAAACAAGTACGGATGTCTCCATGCACTAGAATATTATGCTGCATATGTAGTGTCATGTTGTTTTGTAAAACTTTATTTTAAATCTTGCTGGCAAAATGACACTTAAGATAAATGTTATAACTTTTTATCAAAATTTACGTATTGATAAGAGTATACATATTTGAGTGCTAAAGATAAGTTTTCATGGAAAGTATTTCTTTTGAAGATTGATAAATAGAGTAGCACTTGTAGTATCTTTTTAAAGATTGATGTTAAATTGCTAAAGACTTTAACACGTAAAAGGTATTTTATTTAATTTGTGTTCAAATGATTTAGATTTTCTATAAATGTTATGATTTGATAAAAAAACTAGATCCTTTGAGGCTACTATTCTATGAATCTATTTTTGAGGTATCAAATGTTTTGGGAGTTACTTTTGTTCTACCGAGATTGACTTCGGATATATTGTGTTCGTTGTCATGAAAATTCACGTGCCGCTGTAGGCGTCGATGGCCACTTTGTGGTATAGACTACGGCAGAGCGCACTATTTTGAGCTATTATTAGCATGGCTGAGTCGATTCGTACGGCACTACGATGAGACGACCTGAGCAAGTATGGTATATGATACTTGGGCTAGGTACATAACCTAGTTGACCTTCTATGTCGGTGATGGTATAGTACTCCCGGTAGAAAGTAAGGATGATCTTCTTATGTTTAGGGCTAGTAGCCAAAAGTGATTTCAATGACTTAAAGCAAAAGGGAAATGATTTTGATTGATTTATCCAAAATATCTTGGGTGTAT
>NW_017686887.1:0-2636 GCF_001879085.1 Nicotiana attenuata | reverse complement strand
AAACGGAACCGCTTCTGCGGTCCCTGGGCCGCTTCTGCGGTTTCCTTGGACCTGGCCCCCTCCCGCTTCTGCGAGCTTTTGACCACATCTGAGGTCCCGCATCTGCGGTCCAAGAACCGCAGATGCGGTTATGACAAAAGCAGCAATCTCAAGCCTTCCCAAGTTCCATTTGATCCGTTAACCACCCGGAATCCACCCGAGGCCCCCGGGACCCCGACCAATCATACCAACCAATCCCAAAACACATTACGGACTTGCTCGAGGCCTCAAATCACATCAAACAACGCTAAAATCATGAATCAACCGCCAATCCAAGCTTTATGAACTTTAGAACTTCCAACTTCTACTTTCGATGCTTAAACCTGTCAAATCACGTCCGATTGACCTCAAATTTTGCACGCAAATCATATTTGACATTACGGACCTACTGCAACTTCCGGAATCGGATTCTGACCCCGATATCAAAAAGTCAACCTCCGGTCAAACTTCTCAAAAGCCTTCAAATTTCTATCTTTAGCCAAATGGCTCCAAAATGACCTATGGACCTCCGAATTCACTTCCGATCGCGCTCCCAACTCCAGAATCACCATACGGAGCTATTCACAGTCTCGGAATCCCAAACGGACATCGATAACACTGAAATGCGCTCCAAGCCAAACTTATGAAATTTCTTCTAAAATACTAACTTCCACAATAGGCGCCCAAAACACTCCCGGGTTATCCAAAACCCGAACCGGGCATACGCCCAAGTCTGAAATCATCATACGAACCTGCTGGAATCTTCGAATCCTTATTCCGAGGTCGTTTACTCAAAATTCCAATCCTAGTTCATTCTTTCAACTTTAAGCTTCTGAAATGAGAATTCTCTTTCTAAATTAACTTTGAACTTCCTGAAACTTAATTCCGACCACGCGTACAAGTCATAATACTCGAAATGAAGCTGTTCATGGCCTCCGACTGCTGAACGGAGCACTAGGACTCAAAACGATCGGTCGGGTCGTTACAGGTTCGCTCCACTTAAACAAACGTTCGTCCTCGAACGTGCCGAGAACTATGCTGGAGTAGTCTGAAACCACTGGTTAACTTCTCATGTACCTTCCCGTGCTACCACAACTCAGTTGAGCACATCAGCTCAATCAATTCTGAAGATATTCCCTCTTATCAAGGTAAATAAGCCTTAGGGCCCAATTCCAACATCCGAAATTCTATGCCTGGCCTGTTTCCAACATACGAACACCGTATCAACCACCACACGCTGTACCCAATCATGATTGCACAACCTTGCTGAATTCACACTTTTTCATCATTTTACTCACCGGATCACGATAACATTTTCTGTTCCATTTAATTGAAATTCCACGAATCTGGTGCTCCCATTGCACCCCATAACATACACAGGTCTTACTCCAACTCTTACAAACACCGTCACAACAGAAGAGATGTGAAGAAATTCATAATCATTGCCGAGTCAACCAATCATTGAGTCCATACTTCTGACAAGAAACATTACCATATTTTGAATCAAGTGGAGATCTTGCTCCTTAATATACTTCACGTAATCAGATTGCACTGATCCTAAATCCAACAATCTCGTCTCACCCAATACGAACTGCTCGGGCAATGAGCCACCCCGATATAACCAAAAGTCTCATGTGATACCACAATGTGCCAATAAGCTACCAATTTAATATGCGATACAAAAAGAAAAATGAACTCTGAAAAGAATTATCTAACTCCCGCACTAATACGGACTTTCCTTAGAAAAGAGGAAACAGAACACATTATACAGGTATGGGGAACCGTACTGACATTACGCTGTTGCAGCGCGCAACCCGATCCGAACAACATAACCATGGCAGCGTGCCAACCGATCCATACGTAGAACTCGCATAAGGAGATATACATCGAGCTAAATTTGCTCATTATACAACATACCGAATATCGGTCATAAGCACGCTAAGTGCATAATACCATCCCTGAGGGAACATATGGCGTCATAAGCCACGAAACTCAAACACAACTGAGGTGCGATACAGGACCTAAGTCTCAAGAGCCATCCTGCTCACAAAACATCATCGCCACGTGGAACCTTAACACATAAGAATTTACCAAGCCGCTCACAACTCATACGGCGCAATACATCATTTCATGAAATATATCTGCCAATGAAATAACACTTTGACTACTCCCACATAAGGGGCGCGTTACTAAAATGAACACAACTGGCCTGACATAGGGCCCAAATTCACATTTACACCCATCCACCGACCTCAAGTCGATCCTGAACACATCAAACTAAGCCAATAACTCTTCAAAGGCCCATACTACTTTTCCTCTTCTCATAACACACTAGGACAACCAGCGTAACCAGAGCAAACCTCCACAGTCCATAACCCAATAAACAGAGTGCCCTCCAGGCATAAATTCCTAAATTAATTATATTACCACAATCCTCATACTCGGTCTAGATCTTAAATCAGTCAAGTGACTACGCGCCACATTTTATGAAACCTTCCTGTGGGACACCCCCCCACAATCTACCATAACAATTTACTGGGTCCTACCTCCAACCCACCGACCGCACTAACGCTGAAAAGCGATCAAGAATCATTAACCATGATACAAGACCCCTTTAC
>NW_017686886.1:2916-6211 GCF_001879085.1 Nicotiana attenuata | reverse complement strand
AATCCCAGGTACACGTTTATGAACTCACCTTGATGTTAGCTGTGAAGTGAAGTGGAAATGGAAATACTGCCAAATCTAGGCTCATTTGAACGTTGTTTAGTTGGATAAATGTAATTGGTGTTAGTTAGTAGTTTTGAGTGTATGAATAATAGATACATTTGGACTGTTAATCTGGACTGTTATGGACTTTGAATTCTGTACTTGTTAAGGCATTTTAGAACAGTAGCATAGCAGGATTAGTTTAAATACAACTTTGAAATCAAATAACGCAAGCATGAAATCAGTAGCTCAGTGTAATGCACGTTCAATTCTAGATGCTGATACGCCTTTAAAATCAGTATGCATAGCCCATAAATCAGTCGTTTCATTTAAAGAGTGTAGAGTAATTTCAATAGTTTTGGTTTAATTGAATCAGAATTCTTCTTTTTAATTTAAATCCAGGCCCTATAGCCTATCCCCAGGACGTTTGGGCTTAGGCCTGGACTGGCAGCTTGCAGGAGCCCAAATAACCGGCAGCTTGTTAGAAGAGCATGGGTACAATACTCCTTCGTTGGGCTTATCTCAGAGCCCGATCGGTGGCCTTGACACATAATTACCATTTAACTTACTTCAGTTCAATAACAAACTTTAGGATTTTTCTTGCGCTGCTGGAGACAAATAAAAAATATAGTTGCATTAAGACTGCCTTTCCCTGAATAAAAATTACACGAGCCTCGCCAAAATATAAGTTGCGGGGTCTTCGATAATGCTTTATATAAAATTTAGATTTCGGGATACGCCACTTAGCAAATTTCACGGCCTTCCCCAAATATAATAAACACGTAGCTGCTTTAGGCGCGTGCTTTAATACTACTTCCCTAAATTCGGGTGCACATTTATGTGACCCAAATCCAAATCTCAACGAAGTCGAAATGTGTTAACGATCACGGGTGCACTGGTGCAACGTGGTTCGAGACGCATTTTCACGACGTTGCAATTCTCTAAAAATAATAATAATAAAAGCGTTTCAAAAGTTAAAAGGCACATAGATTAAAACATGTACTAAAATCAAACAAATGAGCCAAATATGACAGTTGAGCGACCGTGCTAGAACCACGGAACCCGGGAATGCCTAACACCTTCTCCCGGGTTAACAGAATTCCTTACTCGGATTTCTGGTTCGCTGACTGTAAAACAGAGTCAATCTTTCCTCGATTCGGGATTTAAAACCGGTGACTTGGGACACCATAACTATCCCCAAGTAGCGACTCTGCTCTTAAATAAATAATCCCGTTCCGATTGTCACTTCAAGTTGGAAATAACTCCCTTTATTATACCCTCTTCTGCGGGTGTGGTAGGAAAAGGAGGTGTGATAGCTCTGGCGACTCTGCTGGGGATCGAACCCAGAATCTCTGGTTTCGCAGACCAGAATTCGAGCTTAGATATATTGTTGTATTTGGCTTTATCTGGTTTTCCTACATGTTTCATGCTAAATGTGCAAAATGTTGCTTTTTACCGCTTTGATATTATCTGAATTGTATATAAACTGTGCCGAAACCTTTCTCTTCTCACCTCCGGGGATGTGCTTACTGGTTGAGACTCCCTATTTTGTTAGTGTCAATACCCTGAAATAAGAAAGAGGCCGGACAAGTTACTAAGCCGGATGGCCTTTTGGTTCCCGGTACGTAGCCCCCTCCTCGACCCGAGTTGTCCGCTCGGGTACACAGTCTAGAACACATACCCACGTTTTGAACCTAGAAGAACTTGACTTCATGCCGGATCCCTAGTAGGAGCGCTTATCTGCATCACGTGCATTTTGACTTAGGGGACTCAACACAGGGGTTGGGTCCGTCTAGGACAGGTGTACCCGGAATAATGGACCATCCTGATGCATCCTACTTGTGCATTTATCTGTTTTGGACTCGCATGCTGATCGGCTTTGAATATCTGGGCAATATTGAAAAAAAACAAGAGAGAGAAAAGAGAAATAGCAGTGTGAAGAGTTAATTACCTATACTAGAAAAAAAAACTAATGGCCAAGTTGCGCCGGAATGCTGCCGGATTTTTTTTAGAAATTGAAAGAAAAGAAGAAAAGTAGTTTGTTTTGTTCGCCAATGGAAAAGCGAAAAGAGTTTTGTGTTCCAATTCGTTTAGTTCATTTGCCGCTAAAAGAAAATATAAAAAGAGTCTTGCTTTCAGAAAAGTGAATTTGCTAACAAAAACCAAAAAAAGAAGTTATTTTCAAATTAGGGATGTTTTCAAAATAGTTAGGTTTATTTGCCCGAACTACGCAGGTTTGATTCTCACCGGATGTGAGATACGTAGGCAACCCTCATCGGGTCCAACCACCCTTTTGCAAAAATAGCCAAAAAATGTCAATTTTTATTTTTGTCATAAATAAATCAGGGGGTGCCGTTTTGTCAAAAATAGCCGAATGTCCCCAAGCGGGCGCCGGAAGGCTGTTTGTGCAAAAATGGCCATCTTGAGTCATTTCCCAACGGTCAACGGGTACAGCCTTAAAATCTTCTCCCCGAAGTGCTGAAAGGCCGTAACTGCAAAACCGGCCGTTTGTTTTAAATTGGAAATTTGAACGAAAATAGTGTTATTTGCTTTCCTTTTTAGGTCAAATAAGTTATTAAATCACCTTAATAAATGTGCAGGATGAGCACGACTCAAAATGAACCCTTTTCAATCATGCATAAAATCCCTTTGGAGTTGCGTCTGTGGTGGAACGATTTGGGCAAAGAAGGGAAAGATGCGGTCAAGAAACATTTGAAAGGGCTTACCGGTGTGCTTGATATTGTGCCTCGGGGATATATTATTAGAGCACTGGTTGCATGTTGGGACCCCGCACATAATGTGTTCCATTTTTCGAATTGTGAGCTTACCCCGACATTGGAGGAAATAGCTGGCTACATTGGAAAGGATGAGGTTCCGTTGAGGCACAAATACTTGGTTGCTCCCCGAGTTGTAGCTGTACACAAATTTCTAGACTCCTTGAAGATAGTCAGGGTCGTCCATAACACAGACTTGGCAAATGGCTTTTGTACCCTAAGCTTCATATATCATCGCTATGGTCATATTGGGGGGTTCAACAACCCAGAAAGTAAGATATGTAGCAAAGGAAACCGCCAGAAGTGGGAGGAGCATCGATGTTTCGCTTTTATGGTGGCTTTCTTGGGGCTTTTAGTATTTCTGAGGAAGGATGGGAACATCGATATAAAAATAGCCGGAGTCGTCAGCACGTTAGTTACCCAGGCTAAAAGTCACTTGCACCTATGATATTGGCCGACATCTTCCGTGCTCTTACAGCTTG
>NW_017686886.1:0-762 GCF_001879085.1 Nicotiana attenuata | reverse complement strand
CTTTTTGCATGTCATTTTTCAGTACAATCTCGAAATCGTCCCAGACCGTCTGTCACTGACCAAAATCGAGAAGAAGCCCGGAGAAAGCTTTAGAGAATACGGTTTCCGCTGGAGAGAGCAAGCAGCAAGGGTTGATCCCCCGATGAAAGAGAATGAGATGGTGGATTATTTCCTTCAGGCTTTAGAGCCAACTTACTATGGCCATCTAGTGTCCGCTGTGGGGAAAACTTTCAACGAAGTTGTAAAGATGGGAAGCATGGTAGAAGAGGGTCTCAAGTCCAACAAAATTATGAGCTACTCAGCACTCAAAGCAACCACGCAGGCCATTCAAAGCGGCACCGGAGGAGTATTGGGCAAGAAGAAGAAAGAAGAAGTGGCAGTAGTGGAATCAAGGGTTTGGTCCAGGGGTCCGTCACCATATTATCACCAACCTCGCCCTCACCCCCAAGCTTACCCGCATACCTCATATGGCCCACCACAGCATTACTACCCACCTCCTACTCCCCATTTCTCTGTCCATCACGCCCAGACATATCCACAACCTCCTACTCGTGCCCAATGGCGCGCACCCACTCCCCAAAATACTTACCCACCCCCAAGAACCAACCGAAATGCCGCTGGAACCAGTTTCCAACCCAATCCTGCATATAAGAATGATAGGTCGCAGAAGAAGAAGACTTTTACTCCCTTGGGAGAATCTTATACGAGCCTATACCACAGACTGAGGCAGTTGGGTATGTTGAACCCGATCGAACCTAAATT
>NW_017686885.1:5577-6211 GCF_001879085.1 Nicotiana attenuata | reverse complement strand
TGGAGCCCTGTATCAGTGAGAAGGATATAACCGAGGGTTGCACCTGTATTACTAAGAGAGAATATGGCTAGGGATTGGCACCTTATATCGCTAAGAGAATGTAACCAATGGATGGCTCCTTGTATCACTAAGTGAGAAAGTAACCAGGGGACAGGATACCTTGTATTAAAATGAAACCTCACTAAAGATGGTTGTACCTTATGTCGGAAAATATAGCTAGGGATTGGTGTACCCTATACTAAATATGCGGCTAGGGAGTGGTGTGCCCTATTTCAAAATGGAACCTCAACTAAGGATTGATGTACCTTATGCTGGAAAATGCAGTGGTTGATTATGTGATTAGGCATATCTAGAAAGAAAAAGCAGAGGGTTTGAAGAACTTACCTTTGGTGACAATTCATCCTTTGAGAACGTCAATTCTACACTGCTTTGTTTCCTGCTTCAAACAAAGAAATATTTGTGAGTTTAACAATGGTGGTCAGTTTGTGGCCTTGAACGCCCTGAGCAGTTTTGAATCTGCGGCCACCTCGTTGTTAGAGAACTGATTTGCATGTATGGTACCAAACAGCTAGGAGGCTTTGTACCGTGTTCTAGAAACTTTGGCTTTCTACTGTTGCCTCCGGCTGTTTCATAA
>NW_017686885.1:0-1293 GCF_001879085.1 Nicotiana attenuata | reverse complement strand
GATTGATATGCCAAATTTGGACGAAAAGGACCAGACTCTAGGATGACTAACCACGTATCTCACCGAGGAAACAAGACATGATAAAAACCGGCCGACCGAGGACAAAACGATAAAAGGTGACAAGAGGGACAAGATGGTTATTCTTAAGAAAATGGTTCTTCAGTACTTCGAAGGAAATTACTATGGCTGTCTCGGTAAAAACATCCGTACACATGGATAAACGGGTAAAAGCAGACAAAAAATTCATTCTTTTACAAAAACAGCCATTGTGGTACTCCAAAAAAAAGTTT
This sequence comes from Nicotiana attenuata, assembly GCF_001879085.1. Lineage (NCBI taxonomy): Eukaryota > Viridiplantae > Streptophyta > Magnoliopsida > Solanales > Solanaceae > Nicotiana > Nicotiana attenuata. The sequence goes on along the minus strand of NW_017686885.1, from coordinate 1,003 downwards.
TAAAGTTGACTCGGCTAAGATGGCCGGAAATAAGGGCAACACGGTAGAATATGAAAATAAATAAAGAAAATGAATATTTTGCGAGAATAGCTCCTCGACGCTTCCAAGGAAGGCTGTCCTGGCTAAACAGCCGGAATACAAGGGCAAAACAGTAAAAGGTGACCAATAATAGCATTTTTTTTTAGTATTTTTTTTTTCGAAAATTTTATGCACATGCGTAACTTTTATGCTTTTTTTTAAAATAAAAAAAAATATGGGCTAAACCCGATGGAGGTTACGTACGTATCTCACTGGGTAGTGAGAATCAAGCCCGCGTAGTTCGATGAAACCGACTATTTATTTTTCGATTTTTATGAAAATTAATCATTACACCTCACTTCAGACTACTTCAAAATTTTAGTAAAAAAAGGATTATTTATACTAAACTAGGAGAATTTTTTTTTTGTTCTTATTCCGCTCAACTAATTTTCTAAAGCCAGTCAACAATGCAAGCAAGCCTTCCAAATGATGTAGCAAATAGCACATAAGTGAGCATGATAGTCTCAAAGAGGATACATGTCCTATACGGACCCGGCTCCTATGCCAAGCTCCGCTAAGTCAAATATACGTGATGCAAAATAAGGCAAACCTACTAGGGATATCCGGCATGAGGTTTAGAGGGGTAAAAAGGATTTTGGGCGGAACTACAACTTTGGAACCGTTTCGGCGGATTCATGGCCGAACCATTATATCATCTGCCCCAGTTTCATTTTTGGGGAAATTGGGATTTTTGTTTTGTGTGACTGAACCCCAGAGAGAGGCTGCCTACGTACCCTTTCGGGATCAAGTCAAACGTAGTTCAGGGAACATTTGTTTTTGTTTTGTTTTTGTTTTTTTTTTCTTTCCTTTTTTCTTTTTCTTTTCTATTCATATCATTATTTTTCTTTTTCTTTTTTCTTTTTTTCTCTTTTTCTTCTTTTTTCCTATCTATATTTTCTTTTCCTTTTTCTTTTTTTTTCTTTTT
>NW_017686884.1:4113-6211 GCF_001879085.1 Nicotiana attenuata | reverse complement strand
CTTAGATCAGAATAATAGAATAAGCCTATAAGCCAAAGTTATAATTATCTCTCCTACCCCACCCAAAAGACAAAAATTCGACAAACAACAAGAAAACAAAAAGAAAAGAAGTTAAAGAGACAAAGAAAGAAAAGAGAGACAAGAAACCTTCGGATCAGAGAGTACTGATAGAAAAGGGAAAGAGAGAGAGTTTATTAAAGAAGAAGAAGAAAGACTAAAAGAACAGTCAATAATTGAATGACCCAAAAGAAATATCAAAGTGGTCTCATTCTGTTCTTGCTTTAATATCTCCACACCGAATAAAGAAAGTTCATAATGAAAAACGTAAAAAAAAAGATTTAAACCAAGAAATCATTCAAAATCATCTTCTTCTTTTTTTTTTTTTTTTCATTTTCTCAGTATACAGAGCCGAATTTTCTGACAGATTATTCATCATCATTAATCTTTATTAATAAATTATCACACCCTTTTGCTTCTTCATTGCGAGGAAAAAGAGAAAAAAGTGTAAAGTGTAGCAGTTGTAGCAGCAGTAGTAGTAGGATCGGTAGAGCAGCAGAGTAGGAGTTGAAGGCGAAAGAAGGGGGAAAATCTGGTTGGTTGAATGAATGATAAATCGCTGTAGAATTTAATAAACGTTGTCGAGTTTTGAAAGCGGCAACTGATTCTACAAACAGACAAACCCCATTTAACCATAAAACACTCTTGATGGCGACCCACCAACCCCACAAGAAAATCACATACTCACTTCATTTTATTTTTGTTTGGCATTGTTTGTTTATTAATCAAACTCAAAAAAAAATGATATATTAGTAATATTTTCTTAACAAAAAACTTTTAGAATCACATAAATATTATAGTATGTTATACTAGTATTTAACATTACAAGTTTAAAAAATCTCATGACCATACAAATGTTATTTTTAAACTCAATACCGAGTTAAACTATATATGTCAGACAAATTGAATATTCATACCTCAAAATGGATAAAAGAAGTTTCAGCAACTGAGCTAAAAGACACTGAAAATGGCTTCTATCTTTTTTGCTTGTTTGGGTTACCCGTTTGCGAATCTTGGTTAAAATCAAATCATCATAAATACAGCTGCATTAAAGAATCTTGGTCGGAAATATTGGCCGGAGCTGGCTAGTCTCCGGCGGCAACTAGAGGAGGAATTTCAAATGCAATGCTTGTAAACGGAGGAAGTTTCAGATTCTCCGCTGCAGGTTTTACGTTAACATATAACTATACAAATATGAAGCAGAAGAACATAGAGAATACATGATAATGGAAGAGAACAAATACAGAGTGCAGACGAAGTAAGAGAACAACTTTAGATAAATACTGAGGTATTTATAGAGGGACGTGACCCCGTCGTTATATAACGGAAACCGTGTATTTGTATATCGGATATAAGGGGGTTATTGTGCCATGTTGGGCTGTACGTTGTTCATTAGGGTTTGGACTTTGCTGAGGGTTTTGTCATTTAGACAAATGGGTTTAATGTGGTCTTGATTGGGGAGGACATGATGGGCCCATATGTCGAGGTGGTACACGTGGCACTGTGTCAGTTGATTAGAAGCATTAAGGGAGTGGATCAACATATACATATGCTATTAGTTAGAATCATTGAACCATAATACATCATCTACTGCTATTAGTTTTAATTATCTAAACAGTTGAGATTACAAAAGAAGATGAAGGATTTCAATATGTTAAATTTTGGGTATTTTGAATGAATAAACCAAAAAAAAAGAAAAAAAGAAAAAGAAAAAAATACTTAATTAAAAAATAAGAGGGATACTATATAAGTCTACAAACTCAGATTTGAACCTCTAACTTACATGTAGTCAATTGCTCAAATGGTCACTCAACTATCTCAAATTATCTTCTAAAGTCACTTTTCTTTCGTTTGTAACAACAAAGTCACGGAACTATCCCTATTGCACTCAGAAGGTCACTCAACTAGATTTTCTAAATTTTAGATTGCCAAATACCTATTTTTTATATACCCTCTAAATTATAAACATTTATCTTCTTTTTATTTTCTTTAAACTTTTTAGTATTAACAACCAAAGTTCAAAAAATTATTTACACAATTC
>NW_017686884.1:0-601 GCF_001879085.1 Nicotiana attenuata | reverse complement strand
AAATAGACGATATTAGACTTAAACTAATATTTAAATGACTTAAATGTAGTAAATCTACGGGGGCGGGGGGGCGCGTCAAAAATTACATGCCTACAGCTGCCCCTCTTTGACTGGAAACACAAAGAGTTTTCAGAAAAAGAACGACGAGACAGGTTTTTTGACCCGACCCTTATTTAGAGAGACCAAAAACTAAAAGAAAGGAGAATGTGACCGAGCCCTGGTGTGAGCTGCCTACATATCCTTGGCTATAAAGAAATCAGGCCACATGTAGTTCACAAGTGAATAAAGTGATGGAGTGTGTGGAGAGGACGAGAGAGTCGAGTGAGATACCGTTCCGCCGAGGTTCCGGTCCGCTGTCTTGCTATTACATCAAATCAAAATCTAAACGAACTAAGCAAGCCTATCAGCTATGAGTTACAAGATTCCTATCTATAAGTCTACTGAAGCTTGATCTTGAATCTTGAATGGTTCTTCATGCAGACTTTAGATTTGAGCCTTGATGCTTGCTAGCTGTAGGTACTGATTCATTCTTCCACGACTTCTTCGGATCAAGACCGGACATGCAGTGCTCGTAACTTCAACCATGTCTTGAGCAGTTCAC
>NW_017686883.1:3923-6211 GCF_001879085.1 Nicotiana attenuata | reverse complement strand
CTTCCCCGTTCCGTCCTCCCTCCGACGCGACGCCGGCCGCCTACCGCCTTCCACGTCGACCGCCGCCGGTGCAGCTCGCTCACCGCCGGTGTCCTCCACTGTCCAGGTAGGTTTCTCTCTCCTTTCATTATTTTTTTCGAAATACACTGATTTTGTTTAATTCCTTCTAGTTTGATTTGTAAAAATTAATTGTTCTTAGCTAAATTAAATCTATGATAATTGTTAGTAGCTACTAATTTAGTTTTACCTACTAATTTGGGGATGAAATGGTTAGAAGAGAAGAAACCCTAAACTTTTAGGGTTTATGATTTTTTCTTGTGAATTATAACCCTAAACTTTGAATAACCTTGAATCTTTGTATTGTCTTGAACCTTTAGGATATGAATTGAACCTTTTAGGATATGAGTTGAACTTTTAGGATATGAAGTGAAGCTTTTATGTATGAGTTAAATTTTTAGGATATGAATTGAACCTTTTAGGATATGAGTTGAACTTTTAGGATATGAAGTGAAACTTTTATGTATGAGTTGAATTTTTAGGATATGAATTGAACCTTTTAGGATATGAGTTGAACTTTTAGGATATAAAGTGAAGCTTTAGCATATGTGTGACGACCCAAAGGGTCATCACCTGTTTCCTCATTCATTCTGTGTTTCCGAGGCCTTGAAAACCTCAGTTTCACTTGCCTCGATTTGTGTGCGCAGTCCGGGCGCGTAGCCGGAAAGCTTTTATGTCGAAATATGTGAATTCTGTGAAAAATTTGAAGAATTTTGATATTAATATGATTATAGTTGACTTTGGTCAATATTTTTGGTAAACGGACCCGGACCCGAGATTGGACGATCCCGGAAGGTCCGTAGAAAAATATGGGACTCGAGCATGTGCCCGGAATCGAATTCCGAGGTCTAGAGCCCGAGATATGAATTTTTCCGTGAAATTGTTTTCCTGAAATTATTAAGGAAAATGGAAATGAAAATTGATTAAAAGACTATGGTATCGGGCTCGTATTTCGGTTCCGACGCCCGGTACAAGTCTTAAATATGTGTTAAGCACTTTCTGTAAAGTTTGGTCGAAATCGGACGTCGTTTGACGTGTTTCGGACTCGAAATGGAAATTTGAGGCTTTATGAACATTTCAAAGAAAATCATGAGTTTTGAGGCTTGATTCTATGTATATGATGTTATTTTGGCGATGTGATCGCGCGTAGTAAGTGCGTAGGATGTTATTGAGCTAGTGTGTGTGATTGGTTAGGAGCCCCGAGGGCTCGGGAGTGAATTGGAGGTGGTTCGGGGTGTTTTTGCACTTAGAATGGTAGCAGATTTTTCTGCAATTTTTGCCCAGTGAATTCCTTCTTCGCGTTTGCAGCCTTAGGCTCGCGTTCGCGTACCTTCCCCTGTTCCTTCTCCGCGTTCGCGATAAAGTCCTCGCGTTCGCGAAGCTTCAGGCCGCCCTTCATCGCGTTCGCGTGTTACCAAACGCGTTCGCGTAGACCAATTTTCCAGGCACCCAATATTTTCTCTTCGCGTTCGCATCTCTTGTCCGCGAACGCGATGCTTGCCAACTTCTGTTCATCGCGAACGCGACCCTACTTTCGCGAACGCGTAGGGTAATTTCGCCCAGTGATTTTTTTTAAGTTTTCAGAAACAGTACACTCGGGATTTTTCACTTTTTATCACGAGCCCTCTTCTCTCCCAAGCCTTAGGAAGCCATTAAAGCCCTCAAGCTTCAAGACCACTTGAGTAAGTAATTTCCCACTTATTTCCTTTACTTTTCCTTCATTAATTAGCAAGTTTCTAAGCCTAAATCATGAAATCAAGGTAGGAATCATGGGTTTTGGGTAGAGTTAGGGTTTTGAGAATTTTGGGGTAATTCAACCCCAATTTGGGGTCGAATCTTAAAACAAATTATATCTTTGGATTCGTGGGGTTATGGGTGAATTTATTTTGGTTCGAACCTCGTGTTTTGACCAAGCGGGCCCGGGGTCGGTTTTGCAAATTTTGGGCAGAATGTTGGAAAGATTATATTTAGGTATTTGGGTTGGATTGTTGAGTATTATTGATGATATTAAATCAATTGTGTATAGATACGATTGAATTGGAGCTAAATTCGAAAGGAAAGGCATTGCTTAAGGATTGAATTGGCCGTAAACCTTCGAGGTAAGTGTTTGGTTTAACCCTAGCTTGAGGGAATAGGAGTTGAGTCTTGTTGTTAATTGCTATGTGATCGAGTACGATGTATAGGCATGGTGACGAGTATCTATACATTGGTGTCTAGCATGACCGTGAGTC